>NC_136482.1:20908527-20975907 GCF_053919585.1 Euprymna scolopes
TTCTGCATTATATATTTTTCTAGTTCTTTTTTCGTGTTATTTACGCAATCTTCTATACAAATCAGTCCTCTTCCTCCGTCTTTCCTTTTCACATATAGTCGGTCAGTATCATCCTTTCGGTGTAGTGCATTGTCCTCGTCATTGTAGTGCATTGTGAGTTGTCATTAGTTTCTTGGTCTTCTGGTCGAGATTTCTTAGTTCTTTTTTGGTCAAGTTTATAAAATGTCCAGAGTATTTTATCAATTACACGTGTTTATTCCTTTAATCAAGTTTCGACTATTTAGTTTGGTTTTGAGGAGTTTTCTTGTTCTTCTGAAGTATGGCTTTCCAATTTTCTCATTATTATTATTATTATTATTATTATTATTATTATTATTGGATCGCAAAGAACTTTCACGCAGATCATAAAGGATCTCTCCTTGAGAATAACCTGTGATGTTCCCTTAACATTTAAGTTGTTTTTATTATTGCCCTTTCTAACCATAAACTTTATCAGTTAGGAAATGCGCTCACTCAAACCGGTACTTATCTTCCCAAAAATGGTTAGTCACCGAAACTAACGAACGAATCATTATGAATTTTTGAATATATATATATATATATATATATATATATATATATATATATATATATATATTCTAAAACAATACGATAAGCATCATGATTACGTAAACTTTTAGGGCGTGCGTAAATATAAATTTTTCATTTTTTAGTAACTGATCAATATAAATATTATTATGTTTGTAATTCAGTTATGGCGGCTAAGGAGTGTTTGATCTGTTTGCTATCGAAGTTATTAATTAGGATGTGTTTAATATCAAGTGCCGAATAAAACATTGTGTATATAGATGAATTGCGTGTGTCACGGTTAAAAGACACCATAACTAAAAACGCTAACAACACTAATATTATATTAAGAATATAATGTTATTTTATTGTAACCAAATACACCTTAATTATAAAATAGATGAAAAATAATTTTAAAATATTATTTGGATTATTCGGAAAACTGTCTAACTTTCCTAACTTTCGGTCGATGTAACTTCCGACCTTCTTCGAGTATATCTTGTTGAACTCGGTAATCTTTCTAACGAATTCGGGAATCTGCGCAAAATTTCGAACGGAACATTTTATATAATAAACAGGACTCGCATGCTTTCCTTCCGTTAGTTATAACCCGGTAGAAGTTCTAAGTAATCCGCAATTTTCGCAGTATTCTCAGTATTGCCCGCACTGGTGATAGAGCCTTTGATCTCCAAAATGATTTTATATATACTATTTATTAAAAAGAAATCTACATTCAAGAAGTAACCTCATTTGCATATTACATTGCAGAAAATTTGATTCAATAATTAGTACGCTGTTAATAATTTTTTGTGTTAATAGAATAATTTTGATTGTTAAAATATTATTTGAAATTAATTGATCTAATTTATTTTTAATTTAATTTATATTTAACTTAATTAATTTCAAGTATTAATAGCTGAAAACAGTTGCGTTTAAAACCGGAAGTAAGCTTATTTATTTAAGTAGTGAAAGTTATTTCCTGTTTCAGTTATGAACGTTTGATTTTCATGGATTAACATGGATGTATTTTATCTTACCTGAATTCAAAATTCTGTGTGGATTTCTCGAGCTCGACAAAATAGATACTGAAGAAACGTTATGGAAACAGTAGTCCGAATAATCATAATAATACAAATTATTAATTCTTATCTAAAAAAATTATGAAAAAAAAGTTATTTAAAACATAGTCTTTGGACAATAACTTTTAACTCTGATTTATAAAAAACGCTAAAACTGCTAATTTTCTAATACAAAATAATTAATCGTCTAAAACAATTACTAAAAATTAACAAGGCGGTGTATGCGTTTAAGTGCTCAATGAGAGAATGTGCCACTATAAATAATACATATATTGGTATTACTAGCACACCCATTTCTCGCTGTCTAATATGTAAATTAATAGCACCCACAATTTACAAGAAAGTTATCCGTCATCTACTAGTTTAAAAGCTTGCTGTTTCAAACTTAAACCTTCGCTTACCCATCCTCGAAGCATTATTCATTCGACCACATGGAGCAAACTCGATAAGAGGGTGGGGAAGAAATATTTTAAAAATTCCACGCTCGATAACGAAAAGTTGAAAATGATAATAAAATCCAAAGACAATGAAAAGGTTGGATATTCCAATGTATATATGCATATGATATAGTCCAAAAACAATGTATATATGCATATGATATAGTCCAAAAAAAATGTATATAGGCATATGATATAGTAAAAAAAAAAATGTATATATGCATATGATATAGTCAAAAAAAATGTATATATGCATATGATATAGTCCAAAATAAAATGTATATATGCATATGATATAGTCAAAAAAATGTATATATGCATATGATATAGTCAAAAAAATGTATATATGCATATGATATAGTCAAAAAAAATGTATATATGCATATGATATAGTAAAAAAAAAATGTATATATGCATATGATATAGTAAAAAAAATGTATATATGCATATGATATAGTCAAAAAAAATGTATATTTGCATATGATATAGTCCAAAATAAAATGTATATATGCATATGATATAGTCAAAAAAAATGTATATATGCATATGATATAGTCAAAAAAAAATGTATATATGCATATGATATAGTAAAAAAAAATGTATATATGCATATGATATAGTAAAAAAAAATGTATATATGCATATGATATAGTCAAAAAAAAATGTATATATGCATATGATATAGTCAAAAAAAATGTATATATGCATATGATATAGTCAAAAAAAATGTATATATGCATATGATATAGTCAAAAAAATGTATATATGCATATGATATAGTAAAAAAAAAATGTATATATGCATATGATATAGTAAAAAAAAATGTATATGTGCATATGATATAGTCAAAAAAAATGTATATATGCATATGATATAGTAAAAAAAAATGTATATATGCATATGATATAGTCAAAAAAAATGTATATATGCATATGATATAGTCAAAAAAAAATGTATATATGCATATGATATAGTCAAAAAAAATGTATATTTGCATATGATATAGTCCAAAATAAAATGTATATATGCATATGATATAGTCAAAAAAAATGTATATATGCATATGATATAGTCAAAAAAAATGTATATATGCATATGATATAGTAAAAAAAAATGTATATATGCATATGATATAGTATAAAAAAATGTATATATGCATATGATATAGTCAAAAAAAATGTATATATGCATATGATATAGTCAAAAAAAAATGTATATATGCATATGATATAGTCAAAAAAAATGTATATATGCATATGATATAGTCAAAAAAAATGTATATATGCATATGATATAGTAAAAAAAAATGTATATATGCATATGATATAGTCAAAAAAAATGTATATATGCATATGATATAGTAAAAAAAAATGTATATATGCATATGATATAGTAAAAAAAAAATGTATATATGCATATGATATAGTCAAAAAAAATGTATATATGCATATGATATAGTCAAAAAAAATGTATATATGCATATGATATAGTAAAAAAAAATGTATATATGCATATGATATAGTCAAAAAAAATGCATATATGCATATGATATAGTCAAAAAAAATGTATATATGCATATGATATAGTAAAAAAAATGTATATATGCATATGATATAGTCAAAAAAAAATGTATATATGCATATGATATAGTCCAAAAAAAAATGTATATATGCATATAATATAGTAAAAAAAAATGTATATATGCATATGATATAGTCCAAAATAAAATGCATATATGCATATGATATAGTCCAAAATAAAATGTATATATGCATATGATATAGTAAAAAAATGCATATATGCATATGATATAGTCCAAAAAAATGTATATATGCATATGATATAGTCAAAAAAAAATGTATATATGCATATGATATAGTCAAAAAAAATGTATATATGCATATGATAAAGTCCAAAAAAAATGCATATATGCATATGATATAGTCCAAAAAAAATGTATATATGCATATGATATAGTCCAAAAAAAATACATATATGCATATGATATAGTCAAACAAAATGCATATATGCATATGATATAGTCAAAAAAAATGTATATATGCATATGATATAGTCCAAAAAAATGTATATATGCATATGATATAGTAAAAAAAAATGTATATATGCATATGATATAGTAAAAAAAAAATGTATATATGCATATGATATAGTCAAAAAAAATGTATATATGGATATGATATAGTCCAAAATAAAATGTATATATGCATATGATATAGTCCAAAAAAAAATGTATATATGCATATGATATAGTAAAAAAAAATGTATATATGCATATGATATAGTGAAAAAAAATGTATATATGCATATAATATAGTAAAAAAAATGTATATATGCATACGATAAAGTCCAAAAAAAAATGTATATATGCATATGATATAGTCCAAAAAAAATGCATATATGCATATGAAATAGTCCAAAAAAAAATGTATATATGCATATAATATAGTAAAAAAAAATGTATATATGCATATGATATAGTCCAAAAAAAATGTATATATGCATATGATATAGTAAAAAAAAAATGTATATATGCATATGATATAGTCCAAAAAAAATGCATATATGCATATGATATAGTCCAAAAAAAAATGTATATATGCATATGATATAGTCAAAAAAAATGTATATATGCATATGATATAGTCCAAAAAAAATGTATATATGCATATAATATAGTCAAAAAAAAATGTATATATGCATATGATATAGTCCAAAAAAAATGTATATATGCATATAATATAGTCAAAAAAAAATGTATATATGCATATGATATAGTCAAAAAAAAATGTATATATGCATATGATATAGTCAAAAAAAATGTATATATGCATATGATAAAGTCCAAAAAAATGCATATATGCATATGATATAGTCCAAAAAAAATGTATATATGCATATGATATAGTCCAAAAAAAATGCATATATGCATATGATATAGTCAAACAAAATGCATATATGCATATGATATAGTCAAAAAAATGTATATATGCATATGATATAGTCCTAAAAAATGTATATATGCATATGATATAGTAAAAAAAAATGTATATATGCATATGATATAGTAAAAAAAAATGTATATATGCATATGATATAGTCAAAAAAAAATGTATATATGGATATGATATAGTCCAAAATAAAATGTATATATGCATATGATATAGTCCAAAAAAAAATGTATATATGCATATGATATAGTAAAAAAAAATGTATATATGCATATGATATAGTGAAAAAAAATGTATATATGCATATAATATAGTAAAAAAAATGTATATATGCATACGATAAAGTCCAAAAAAAATGTATATATGCATATGATATAGTCCAAAAAAAATGCATATATGCATATGATATAGTCCAAAAAAAAATGTATATATGCATATAATATAGTAAAAAAAAATGTATATATGCATATGATATAGTCCAAAAAAAATGTATATATGCATATGATATAGTAAAAAAAAAATGTATATATGCATATGATATAGTCCAAAAAAAATGCATATATGCATATGATATAGTCCAAAAAAAAATGTATATATGCATATAATATAGTAAAAAAAAATGTATATATGCATATGATATAGTCCAAAAAAAATGTATATATGCATATAATATAGTCAAAAAAAAATGTATATATGCATATGATATAGTCCAAAAAATGCAAGCCAAAAGATTGTTGTGAAATCTAATACGAGAGTAGCATCTCAAAATTTCTGTAAAACGATATTTAACGAAAAAAAAACAATTAAAAAAGTAATTATTGGCCCCTGACATGGGAAACACCGCAAACTCTCGTTCCGAGACCGAATATAATTTAAAAATAAAAGTTAAAGGCGGAATGAAATTCAATTTTAAGGGAGATTGATTTTGTATTTATGTATACATAATATATAAACTACAATTTTGCTAACCACGTTTCTTCTAAGAATATGAGGCATTAATTCAAACATAAATGAGGAATTTTTAAATGTTTTTTATTCCTTGTCCAAAAATAAATCTTTTTCCATATGTTGCTAGAAAAACAACAGTTACAGTACATGATGTCTTTATGTAAAATAAAAAAAAACTCATCAAACAACATTTTTACCGGAAAAATACAATCATGCTTAATACTTGAGGAAGGAAATAAAATATATGCTTGAAATAATAAAACCAAACAACAGCCAATGGCGTTCACATTGTATTCTTGTACCAAAATCCGATGGAACTTATAGATTCCTAACACATTAGACGCATCATATCCCCCTGCTAGGTTTGGAATCGAAACGCACAACGAAGCAATTATATAACAGAGTGCGTATGAGCGCACGGAAGCATATCTCATCGGCTGTAAGATAGCTGGCTTGCGAGCATATAAGCAACAATAGTCGACAAACGGTACATATGAAAATCAGGAAGTTCGTGAGAAGAGAAATAAAGTTGGTTGTGAGAAAAAAGTCGACGCCGAACGAGACGAACGTATAAAGTGAAAGCGAGAATGGGCTGGCTGTGGCCAACTTGCGGTCGGAAGAAAAAGAAACGCGATCAGGTGAAATGGGCATGTGGCGGCGAAAGACATTGAAGTCGGCGGCGAGACGGGGGAAAAAGTAAAACAGTAATAAACGACTTGTGTTAAAAAAGAGAAAAATACCGACCCGGATTTTTATTTATTTCTTTGCAGTTTTATTTTATGAATTTCAAAAGTAAATTATAACGTTACAATGTCGAAACGCTAATTTAAAGTATTATTCTTTATTTCAATAAATATAGAAAATAAAAGTGTAATTTAGTCAGATTTATGATTGAACAATTGGCTATCACTCGGTTACGTTTAAATTTTTTTTTTGTTTGTTTATAACAATTAGAATTTAAATTAATTGAATTCTATGTGATTTTCTAAAAGTGAATGGTATAACAAAAACTGACTTTTTCCAATTCATAGAATTGATGATTGCATTGACAACATTGGTAAGTCAAAATATGTACGTAAATTTTATTTAATGCAAAGTAACTTCAATCGACAATGTGAAAAAAATTCAGCATTCGTCACTCCAGATGGTTTATATCAAACAAGGTTATGCGGTTCAAGATGAAAAATGCACCAGCAACATTTCAGAGAAGGATGTATTCCATACTACATGATATTCATACATGTGAGCTTTACATAGACGATGTATACTGCAGCAGCTGGAATGAACATTTAAATATAAAACAATTCTTTTTTAAACTAACATAAACTAACACGTGTGTAAATCTGTGCAAAAGTGGATTATTTGGGCTTTGATTAGGGACAAGTGAAAAATTGGATGCTGTCATAAAATATCAAATAAACAAATAAACATCAACTGGTGAGAGTTTTGGGTATGGTTGGATTCTATTGCAGATTTTATAAGAATTTCTCATCAACAGCAGGTACTCTTACGAATCTCCTAAAAAAAAAAAAAGACTGAAAAATACAAGTGGAGCGAACCTTCCAGTGAAAATTTTAATAAAATGAAATTAACTCTTATTGGAGGTCCAGCTCTTGCAACTCCAGTCTTCTCTAAAAAAAAAATACCTACCAAAAGAATTACTCAATTATTGAAAATAATTTTTGGCAGTGTTATCAGCCTTACAACATTTTGACTTTTATTGCAGCGGGACTGTGTATTCTATTCTAATCCACATTGACTATAATCCTCTGATGTTCCTACAAAAGATGGTTAATAAATATATATATATATATGTGTGTGTGTGTGTGTGTGTGTGTGTGTGTGTGTGTGTGTGTGTGTGTGTGTGTGTGTGTGTGTTCTATTTCGAGAATTTCTGGAATGTTTTAAATTGTTATGTTTCTATATGGGGCGTTTCTGGAACTTTCAATGACAAGCATCCTCAAAGAAAAACTGGACATTTGGTAATGATAAAGATTTTCCCACATTCTCTCTGACCAAAGGTCTTTCTTCTAGACGTAAACTAGACTGAATTAAGAGCTTGCTTTTCCCCTTAGACCATTTGTAAACATTTTTGTTTCTTTGTTTTTATTTTTATTTTTCTTTAAATCTGAGTTGTATTTTTTAGCTATGTTGCATGTGTGTAATACGTAACACTGCTAAGTTCTTTGCAAATAATTTTGCTGCGTTAGATACTGACGAAATTACATCATGTTCAAAGTAGAGGACCCATCTCTGTTCAGGACCATGTTTGTTATTCGCCAAAGCTTGTGAGAACCAAGCTGCTGCTTAGCCACTTTAAACTTAACGTACAGAGCATACGAATCTCTCACATTCTTTTATTGCTGACTTATAGTGGTTGCGCTATTCTCTAACATCTGACCTAAAGATAGATCCATATCAAAACGTTACAAATTAATGCAGTTTACGCATAAATTTATATTTTCGCATTCATAGAGGATGTACATTAATTGACTTACACTTGTCAAGTTTCAATTTTCAATTGTGAATAATTTCTCATCTTTTGTGGTTATAAAAACCAAATTGAATTCGTTCTACAAATCCAAATACTCCGAATATTAAGTTTCAAGTCTGTAGGTCAAAATTCCATAATAGGTTGGTAAAGATTGTTTCTCAGACAGACAGACAGACAGACAAAGTCACTTTTATCATTCATGTATATATATATATGTATATATACATATATATATATGTACATATACATATATATATGTATATATATATACATATATATATGTATATATATACATATATATATATATATATACATATATATATATATACATATATATATATATATATATACAGAGAGAGAGAGAGAAAAAAGTGAGATAGAAAGAGAGAGAGAGATAAAAAAAAAAGGAACTAACCACATCATGTATTCATCAACGTTCCGTCTCTATTGCGTGACTTTCTCTGGATGAATGAAATTTAGAAAACAAAAAGTACAAATATTTGAAAATATATATTTTTATGTAATGTTCCATTTTAAAAACGAAAAAAAAGTCGTTGGAAATTCAAAAAGAGAGGCACAGCGTTGTAAAAGAGAGTAAGATGTTTTTTTACTAACGTTATATAGCCATTAATATATTTTAAAAAATATGATACAAATCCTATTCTTTTTTGAACACATATATCCGTTATAACTGAAATATGGATGTCTAACTTAAATAAAATTGTGTGTGTGTGTGTGTGTGTGTGTGTGTGTGTGTGTGTGTGTGTGTGTGTGTGTGTGTGTGTGTGTGTGACGCTATGGCGCTATAAAATAATATCTCACCGTTAGTGATGAATCCAATGAGCTTTTTTCGAAAAGAGTTTTCCTTTGCGACTGCTTGTTTGCAATTGAAAGTTTGCGAAACGCCCCATATAGAACATTCCAGAAGTTCTCGAAAAAAAACAAAAACATATATACTTCATAAGTGGTTGGTCTTTTTTGTTTTTGTTTTTTTATTTTTTATGTTTTGTTTTTATGCTTTTTTATGTTTTTTTTATGTCCATTTCCTTTTAGCAACATTTATTATTCTTTTTATCCTAAGGGAAAATAGTTTGTTTTCCGAGTAACACATATCTATCTCTGATAAGTTATTTGGTGAATTTCCGCTATTCAACGAAACACTTGTAAGACGTACTACATGAACGTAAGAATAAAATACTATAAGTATGAAATAAATACAAATGGTTTCCTGTTATGCCACATTTTTCGTGTGATATGTTTGCCCTTTCTATAACTAAATAATGTCGATTGATTTTTCGTATGTGTATTTATTTACGGATTATAAAAATTCGCTTATATTTATTGATACGTCTAGCAATCATAAAATGCCGCCTACGTTGTCCTGATGAGTAGATAGCATGGGAATAAACTTGATATCGTCTCTGAAACAAGCGTACAATATTTTACATCAGTTATTATTCCGACACAAGACCCATATAAGAAAACTTCCATACATATACAGTATGTGTGTGTTTGAAATTTTCTGCATATCCTTCTAGTGTCTGTAGACATTATATATAGTTAGTTATAAAATATATATGGCAATTAAACTACACAGAATATTCGCGTTTCATCCACGCTAGGATTCATCAGGCGTGAATGAAACGTGGAATATTCTGTGTAGCTTAATTGGCATATATATTTTATAACTTACTACCTAGCTCTACCTACGTATTGAGCACTATTGAAGTAAATACTTAAAGTTTACGCATAAACTATATAAAAAAATCCACACCCAAACAACGTCGTAGCAGAGACAAACTTGCAGCATCTCTTCTGTGAGAAAGAGGTTTCATAGAAGAGAAAAGGACATCTCCCGCGAGGCTACGAAGTTTATTTTGAACTCTATCAAGGCAGGACAAGTCCTTTCTAGCAGCTCCTGCCCAAATGTGGCAACAGTACTTCATCCTTGGACGTACCTGGCTCTTATATAGATAGAGAATTGCATCAGCAGTGAGATATCTACTGGATCGATAGAAGGATCCCACCATTTTTCCAGCGGCCTTGGCAACAGATTTAATGGAAGTGTTCCATTTCAGATCAGAAGTAAAGATCAAGCCCAGAAGCTTATCAAAACATGAGGCCTCCCCAAGACGAGAGTCATTCATTTCAATTGATGCCAGATCAGAACGTTGATGATAAAGCTTGGTTTTAGATGCATTAAAAGTAACCAACCACTCCTTTTCCCATTGTACCACGTGCTCAAGATCAGAGGAGAGAGAACTTGGTCGTTTACGGTCTTAGATGTGCTACCATAGATGGTAGTGTCATCAGCATAAATGTCTACGAATGATGTAAGGATGTGATTTGGAAGATCATTAATGTAAATCAGGAAGAGAGTTGGGCCCAGGCTGGACCCCTGAGGGACTCCAGCATTAATACTGTGAGCTTCTGATTTCTGCCCATCAACTACTACTCTAATGAACCTATCAGAGGGAAATGATTTAATAATTGAGAAAACATTTCCAGCTATACCATAGCTGGAGATCTTGTGAAGTAAACCTTTATGCTATACCCTATCAAAGGCCATCGATATGTCAAGAGGAATTGCCCTAGAAAGGTTGCCTCCGTCGAGCGATTCGCTAATCCTATGAGATATAACTGTAAGCACATCTGCTTGTAGATCTAGCAGAACGGAAACCATATTGTGTGTCACTAAGAAGGTTATTTTTGCTGAGATGGTTGATTACTTCTCTATTTAATAATGAAATTTTTTTTTTAAATATACATAGAATTGATATTATTCGTGAAAAGTTTAAAAAAAATTTTTTTTTAAAACAGGGAATATAACGAAATACTTCTTTATTCCTTGGAATTTCAAAATTAATCCTTTTTTTCTTTAAAGAAAAACTAGCAAAGTAAAAGCATAAAAACTTACAGTATATAATTGCTGCGCAGATCGTTAGTTAGCATAAAATTGAAAACTTTGAAATTGCTATGTTCGAAACAGTCATTTAAAAATTGTAAAACGATATTGAAAACAAGATCCATGAATCCGAATATCAAATATGGAAAAATGTGATCGATTAATTATTTCTAAACTAATTATAATTTAAAAATCCATAATATTTGTGTATATGTATGGATGTGTGTGTATTTGTGTGTGGGGGGGTCTCTCTTTCTGCTTAATTTAACAAATTTCTTAAAAAATCAAACGGTTTCTGTCCTGAGCTAACACTTGATATCTACATGAGATACATAGATATTCGAACATTCCATTAAAGTTCTCCCTTAAATCTCAAACACCAAGTTAGTAAAGAAGTTGCGAACATAATTTCCTCTACACAATTGACTATTTAAATATGTTATAGTCTTGTGGTCTCTTGGTCTTACTGGATTCCAGGACAAGAATTTATCTAGTCTGGTAGAGTATCCAGCTTTGTGCTTTTTTTTTTACACAGTGATCTCCACTTATCAAGGCCCGGAAGCCACTCAGGGATAAGGGTTATTGCAAGTACATTACGTTAGTGTGGAGATTTGATGAAGTGTTTACTTAAGGGGGCGGTTCATTAGGAATTTGTTAACATTGGACTTAAAGACATCCAAGTTGTAGTCCGGTGGGAAGCAGGCAGACGGAACAGAGTTCCACAGACGTGCAGTTCTAAGAAAGAAGCTTTGTTCATGGAATCCACGTTTTGATTTAGGCACAGATATAGAGTGGGGGAAATTTTTCACAGTGGATTCAGCTAGACGGGTGTTTTTTGTGAAAGATTGGCGAGGGGGGACCAGAGATTGGAGTTCAGACGAGCATCTGCCATGGAAATAACGATAAAACAAGGATAGGCTTGCAACGTCCTTTCTGTGGGAGAGAGGTTGCAGGGTAGAGAAAAGGGCATCCCCCACTAAGCCACGAAGTCTATTTTGTACTCTGTCAAGGCAGGATAGGCTGTTTTTAGCAGCTCCTACCCAGATATGGCAACAGTATTCCATCCTTGGACGTACTTGGCTTTTATATAGATAGAGAATTGCATCAGTAGTGAGATATTTTCTGGAACGGTAGAAGGATCCCACCATCTTTCCAGCGACCTTGGCAACAAACTTGATATACAGTGATGATCATATTTATTGGCACGGTAAAATAAAAGTTAAATTTTGTCTAATAAATTCTAAAAAAAGGGATTAAATTAAAGAAAATAACAAAGTATATTATGTATTTTTAACTGGCCTTTCCGATGCAGCAATCGGATTTTAGAAAAAATAAATAACAAAGGAACAACAAACATAATTGCAAAAAACCCTTGTTCAAAATTATTGGCACGGCTTTGTTTTCCTTTTAGTATCAGTATAATATCAATCAATTTCCGGTTTCTGAACTTTTTTATAGCCATATTATGCTTGTTTAACGTTAATTCAGTGAATAATTTTTTTCAGATAATTTTTAGATAGCGATTTATTTAAACTATTATAAGTGACTAAATTATAATTTTCAATCGCCATGGTTAAAACTAAGGAACACAGCGAAGACGTCAGGAAGCTTGTTGTAGCATGCCATACCAATGGGGAGGGCTATGATAAGATTTCAAAGAAGCTAAACCTTCCCAAATCCACTGTTAGAGCCATAATAAACAAGTTCAAATCGCAAGGCCACGTTATGAGTTTAGAGGGTAGAGGGAGAAAAAGGATTCTTTCCCCAAGAGATGAACGGAAAATTGTTCGACCGGAAATTGATTGATATTATACTGATACTAAAAGGAAAACAAAGCCGTGCCAATAATTTTGAACAAGGGTTTTTTGCAATTATGTTTGTTGTTCCTTTGTTATTTATTTTTTCTAAAATCCGATTGCTGCATCGGAAAGGCCAGTTAAAAATACATAATCTACTTTGTTATTTTCTTTAATTTAATCCCTTTTTTTAGAATTTATTAGACAAAATTTAACTTTTATTTTACCGTGCCAATAAATATGATCATCACTCTACGTGTTCCATTTCAGATCAGGAGTAAAGGTCAAACCCAGAAGCTTGTCAAAACATGGGGCCTCACCCAGACGAGAGCCATCCATCACAATTGATGCCAGATGGGGATCAGAGCGTTGATGATGTAAGGATAGGAGTTTGGCTTTGGATGCATTAAAGGTAACCAGCTACTACTTGAGGTAAGATCACTTGAAAAATTGGCACCAGTCATGCTACAGTTTCGGTTTCGATTCTAGCTAATGGCACCTAAATACTTTTTTTTAACTTATGAAATCACCAATTTATAATAACGTATACGAAATCTTCACAAATTAAAATATCATGTTTAAGCGTATTTTACGCCCGAGCAAAGCCGGTCGCCTTCTCTCTACCCGCTAGTACCCTATATACCTTTATATGTTATGTGAATAGTTGAAATAATATATATATATATATATATATATATATATATATATATATATATATATACTAGCAAAAGTACCCGTCGTTGACTGGGTTCAAAAACAGCCTACAGAAAATGGACTCTGATTATGAAAGTATGATAGGTTATGAAAAGGAAGGGTTGTAAAGAGATAGCTTCGAATTTGGGAATATCAAAACCAGAGCAAAATATGATGAAAGTAAACATAAAATAGATAAACCTCATAATTTATTATAAAATACCTGATCACACTGATACACTTATCACATTCTGTGGATCTATATTAAAAAACCTTGTTAAACTTTGTGACGTATTTCCATTTTATGGAGGTCAGGCGCGAACGAACACCTCATAATTTTATTATACCATATTTCTTCAAACTGAAACATAATTATCAAAGTATACTTACGCAGATAGATATGAAAAGTCTTTATTAAAGTTTTTACCTATTTCCATACTATGGGGGCCGGGCGCGAACGCAGACCCCACAATTTTATTATATCATCCCTATTTAAGTTAAAATATACTTATCAAAGTATTCTTATGTACATCTATATCAAAAACACTTGTAAACGCTTTTTTTTATTTTTTTATTTCCATACTTTGTGGACAGGCGCGAACGCAGACCTCACAATTTTAATGAATCATCATTATGCCAGATCAAACACACCCATTCCTGTGTCTCGATACATCTTCTATCATTATATATGATCAGTTTTCTATAATAGTCAACCATATAGGAGCCTATTCGTGACCAGACACACAGACGTTATTATAAGATAGATATAGGCCATTACGTTGAAATCAAATAATTTGGTCATTTAAACCCACGTGCGCAGATCGTCATGTTAAAATCACATGATCACTCTCGGCCTTCTTGAATGTTATTTACGATTCATATAGATCTAAATTTCCACTATATTCTCGTCGCATTTAAGGTTGGCCGAGCAGTTTGTTGATTGCTAATGGAGTCAAAAATGTCTTCGTGACAGCAGTAACTCTGACTCCCTGCACTGATAATTTTCGAAACAATAAAATACTAGGGTCTGTGGCCATTAAAAAATAATTATATATATTAAGCGGTTGTATAGTTTTAGTTTCCTAGATGTAAATCTACTGAAACTTCTGCGTTTATCAAAAAGTGCTCGACGAATGAAGAAAGCGTGTTTATAATATGTTTATTTATACAAACATTATTGACTACATATGTGCATACATGTTTCTGTGGTGCCTCGTTTCAGTAACTTTGATTTATCATGCCGTCAAGTTGAGACCCAACTCAAGGAATAGTAGGTTCTTTGTATACAAAGTGGTTTTATCCGATTTGACCTAAAGAAAGGAAGAAACGGCGGAGAAACAGTGTCAGTAAGGGATAAGGATAAGAAAAAGGGTATATATATATATATATATATATATATATATATATATATATATATATATATATATATAACCCTAAATGTGTGTGTGTGTGTGTGTGTGTGTGTGTGTGTGGTCACGAATAGGCTCCTATATGGTTGATTATTTAAAAACTGATTACATATCACGATAGATGTATCGAGACACAGGAATGGGTATGTTTGATCTGGCAGAACGGTGGTTCATTAAAATTGTGTGGTATGCGTTCGCGCCTGGTCCACAAAGTATGGAAATAAAAAATTTAAGAATTAACAAAAAAAATGTTTACAAGTGTTTTTGATATAGATGTACATAATAATACTTTGATAAGTATGTTTTAACTCAAATAGGGATGGTATAATAAAATTGTGGTGTCTGCATTCGCGCCTGGCCTCCATGGAATGGAAATAGGCACAAACTTTAATAAAGACTTTTCATATCTATCTGCGTAAGTATACTTTGATAATTATGTTTCAGTTTGAAGAAATATAGTATAATAAAATTATGAGGTGTTCGTTCGCACCTGACCTCCATAGAATGGAAATATATTACAAAGTTTAACAAGCTTTTTAAAATAGATCCACAGAATATTGTGATCAGTGCTTCAGTTTGAACAGGCATGTTATAATAAATTATGGGGTTTATCTATTTTATTTTTATTTCCATCATATTTTGCTTTGGTTTTGATACCCCCAAATTCGAAGCTATCTCTTTACAACCCTTCCTTTTCATAACTTATCATACTTTCATGAATCAGAGTCCATTTTCTGCAGGCTGTTTTTGAACCCAGTCAACGACGGGTACTTTTGCTAGTATATATATATATATATATATATATATATATATATATATATATATATATATATATATATATATATATATATATATATATAGTTTTTTTGTTGTTGATTTTTTAAACGATATTCAGGTTAGCGTCTTCACCTTGAGGATCGGATGTATTTTTTAGAAATTGCCCATTTTTTTATTTTGGACGTAAACAAATAATATTTTTATTTATTTATTTTTTATTTTTAAAAACAGTAATCTACGTACATGCATGTTTCGGGGCCCTGCCCTTCTTAAAATATTGATCTAACGATAAAAAGTTTCAATAAGTGTTCAATACGACAGTCGCGCCTGAAAATTTTATGTTATCCTTTAGTATCGAAAGACAGGCCGACCGTTATGATTAACATTTAAAGTCTAATTCAAACTCTTAACTAAATATCAAGATTACAAGATATAGAATTTCTGTGTTTTGCGATATGGTGAACACAGATAATCAATTTTGGATCTTGTATGAAAAGATTTTAAAATGTTTTATAAGTTCGAAACTAATTTTGAAGACTTGAAACTGTCGATGAGAAAATAATTTTTCGTTGAATTCAAAGTTGAAACGCTGAAGTTAAGTTAAATCGGAAATTAAGTTCGCAAAAATAAAAGGTGTTAATTTTTACACAGGCCCTGTCCTATCAAAGAATCAGTGCCTGTTGAGCTAGAGTTAACAGAATCATGTTTGGCAATGTTGGCCGCCATTAAAATGTAATCTAAAATTTGCTTTTCGAGTTTTGTGTGAGCTTTTCACTGTCTACTTTAAAATATCTATGAAAAATGCAATTTTATTCAATTTTCCGTAAAAATTTCTTTAAATAACTTTCTACTCGATGAATTCTCGTAATTTGTTGATATATTAATATTTTCGACATTATAATTAAGTAGTTTTGAGAAAACAGCATATTTTTTTAATCGATCTGTCGACCCAACAAACACCAAAGAAACTTCCCGAGTTTCTGACTTAAAAAAATAAGTAATATTACATAACATTAGTTCTTGTCCAGAATTCCCCTATCTTAAAATAAAAATAATAAAAAATAATCTTTGTGATGTATGTCCCCGTGACGAAATGGAAATATCATATTCCAAAAATCACGAAAATGATCATGTAGCTTATATTTTTAAGAAAGAAATTCAAATTTTATATTGATCCGAAGAGTGACTGTCTCGCCTGCCATTTTGAAAATAATTTCAAGTAACAAAGGGAGATAATTCTACGATAATTCATACTTGCTAGATTTATGCTGTAATGCCTACAAATTCCCATTAATTGCTTTAAAATGATTTTCTTCATAAAAAAAATAGAACCACTTGATCAATTTATATGAGTTTTGGAATATATATTTTTCGTCATGGGTACGTACATCATACGGAGTTTCCTGTATTTTTTTGTTTCTTAATATAAAGGGAATTATGAACTCTGAAGTTTGATTACAGACACGAACACTCTATTATATTAAGATGTTACAGACATAATAAAAACGTTGGTGTAGTAGTAGTAGTAGTAGTAGTAGTAGTAGTAGTAACAGCAACAAAAGTAGTATCACGAACCTTACCATTGATACTATTACTGCTAGAATGTTTCTTGTAAGTCGAATTCTGTTGATATTGTTGCAGTAGAACTGCAGTGGAGGCTGCCGATACAAGCGTGTCACCTGCAGCAGGAGTTGTAACAAGAGATGCCAAAAAAGGTAGGGAGGTGGAAAATAACACAGAACCAAGAGTGGGGGAGTCAGAGAAAGGTTTTATTAGAAAGTTGCAGTGATGGTGGAAGTGAGAGATAAGAATTAAAAGAGAGTGAAAAAAGTGCTTTTCTTTTCTTTTTATTTCTTTTTTTTTTTTCGTTTGTTATCTTAGTAGTGGTAGTAGTAGTAGTAATAGTAGTATTCAGGTGCGTGCGTGTGCGTGTGTGTTGTGCGTCAGTTGTGTTGGACGAAATGTCGGTGATAAAACCGACTAAGCTTCCAACCAACTGAAAAGAATAAAGAAATTATAATTCTAGAGTCCGTGGATATTTTGTGGAAAAAGGATAATTTAAGAAATTATTGGATATTTGAAATTTCTTAAAATAACGCAAAAAAAAAAAAAAAAAGAGGGAGAGAGAGAGAAAGACGCAATTCCCTCTGGAATATAAAAAGGAAAGGAAAGAAATATTAATATTATCTTCGTTTTTACATTTGCGTTTTATCTCTCTCTCTCTCTCTCTCTCTCTCTCTGCGCGGGTGTATCTATTTATTTATCTAAATTATTGAAAAACAAAAGGGTGGAGGAGGGTGAAACAGAACATGGCGTCTATACCCGGATCAACGACTTTACTACTCTCTTCCCGCTCAACCTCCTCTTCCTCTTCCTTATCTTATGCTTCTTCATCCTTAACAACAACGACGACGACGACGACGACGCCCGAGTGCCCGACTCTGCCCCCTTCTTCTGACGCTTCGACCCCGTTTGTGCGTCAAAAAACGGAAGGATCGTGGAGTTTGATTCCAACCTCATCTTCGTCTCCATCAGTTGCATCCTCCTTTTCCTCATCATCTTCTTTCTCTTCATCGTCGTCTAGTAGTCCGACTGTGAATCTTAACAACCCGTATAGCCTGCTTCACCAAAACAAAATTATCCAACACATTTTCATAAACAACAACAATAATAATACTAATACTCCAATCTCACCAAAGACGAAATACGGCAAGAAGAACAAAACCGTCACTACTACTTCGACGAAAACCGCGACTACGTACACAAACAATGTAGCGCCTAGCAGTAGTAGTTGTAGTGCTGGTCTTGTAGATTGCCAGGGCACAAGTTCCCAGACAAACGAGGAGGAGGAGAATAATTTAAATGAACCCCTTTCTCCCCTGGCGGATCTACATTATTTACAAGCAAAAACAACAAACCTTGTTCATTCTAGCGGCAATTTGGACGCTAGACTAGCTCTAGATAACGAAAAACCTACATCTTCACAAAAAGAAACACCCGACCCTTTTTTCCTGCTGGAAGAGGAAGAAGAATCCTATTCGGCCCTAGAAATGCAGGACCAACATCACCCTCCGTCTTCTGTAACGGCCACAGGATCGTGCCCTATCTCGTCAGCGCCGTCCCCGTCTTGTGCTAGTACCAACAGTCGCAGCGCGGAGGACAGTGTGGCCAATGTTTGTAGCCGAGATAACACCGTAGACCTATCAACAAAAATAAACACAGGCCTAAACACTGCAATAGCGGATACTATTACCTGTCCCAGCCAGACTTCAGACCTCGATCACACGAGCGCCAATCCAAACATACCCAATATTGTTACTACCACTGAGGGTAGCAGTGGCAGTAACACTGGTTTTACTCTATCGACATCAATAAATAGCCAGTCATTAGTCGATGGCTTAGATACAAATTTAAGTCATAACAACATTACAATAATGTCACAGACAAGCGATCTAACCAGTGCAGTTACTTACGATAGTAACCCCTGCCCTGAATCACCACCCACCACGTTACTGTCGTCGCAACCTGCTAATTGCGTTACAGACACCATCGTTGTTACAGGTACCAAGGGTGAATTTACAGATATTTCGTCACTTGAGAATAATACTTCTTCAGAGACATCGACTGGTGGCGATTGTACTGATACTACCACGTCGTCAAGTTTAAATATGTCTGTACCGACCAAGCCAACCCTGACGGGACCTAAATACAAATTGATTACCGAAGGAGAAATACAGGTGTGCCGTTTAAACCATACGCGAACTATAGTAAGCAAAATCATGAATTCTAAATATTTACGACGATGGGAGAATCATCATTTAGTGCTTAGCCCTAACGAAATACGTTCGACTTCAGTAAGTATTTTTTATTTATTTTTAGAAGGTTCTTGTGAAGTTTTCGAACCGTGATTTTTTTTTTTTCCTTTTTTTTTTCTTTTTTATTATAAAGATTTTCAAGTACATTCCATTTTTACAATATATTATTAAATTGTTTGAAAGTTTAAAGTTTTTCTTTGTTTAAAAACAGATTCAACCCTCATGTTTTTCTCTCTCTCTCAATAAAAACTTTATTTCAACACGATCCATAAGCTGTATGTATAATAAGTATGATTTTGTAAAATCACTCCAGCGGGTTTTTCGAGTGCCTTGAACGATTTTCGCGTTGGAATAATTAAAAAAAAAAAAAAAAAAAAAGAGGGGGGAACACTAGGACACTAATCTTAACTCTACTGGAGTGATATATATTTTCGTTTTGTTATATTTTTATATTAACTTCAATTATTGGATTTTTACGAAATACGTGTTCTCAATATAGGCTTTTCTAAGGAGTTCCACGATGTAAGCTTTTTCTAGAGAAAAAGGTTTATTGGGGGGGGGGCACAAAGGATTTCACTACTCGATCAGTCCCGAGTATTGAATCTCGAGTCACTTCTGGAAATTACTTAATTTTTTTTTTTTTTTTTTTTTTTTTAACCCTGCGTGTGCGTGGTATTGTCTGCCCCCCCCCTTTTCTGATTTTAAAATCGTAAACCCGATCTGCTATTTCCGGGATTGACTCCGATTCTTCAATTTTAAGAATTGAATTCAGAAGTCTTCCAGGTTTTTCCTCGTTAAACGTAGACGTATCTTTTCTTTTTCTTTACTTCAATTTTATTTACAAGCTTTATTTTAAGAAGCACGAAATTAATTAATGCACCAAAACTAAACTCGCTTTTATTTCAATATATTTAAATATTCTTTGATCCGACGGTTGGGCATGAAGACGTGTTTATTTATTATACTCGGGTATACGAATCAATATTTTGACTCGTTTAAGCTTTAATTTCGACTAGAAATTTTAATTCGGATATGTAATTGCGTCGAAAGGTCGCGGAAGTAAATTTAAGTCTGCCATTTAAATCCAGTAATAAAACAAAGAAACCATATTTATGTGAATCAAATTTTTCTTGTGAGTCAGAAACAAATTTTTGTGGCCACAATTGTCATAGGCTGCGTATATATAGGGATCCATTTTACTTGCTTCGTCACAAATAAGTGATTGTGATGCGAATCCTCTAATATGTGTGTATGTACTTGTACAGTATACGGACCGTGTTAGTTTTAGAGGAGGGTTTCAAGCTAAATTCTGTTTATAGTATATTTGGTTTATTAAATTGTTAGGTGCAAGTTTTAAAATAAAAGGCCTCCGTCCTCATGTGAAGAATGGGTTTCTAAATAACATTTCAGCACTGTCCGTATTTGTATAAGTATCTTTTTTCTTTTCTTTTCTTTTAGTAAATGAGTTGAAAATATTCAAGGTTGGTTTTAGAATTACGCTTTAATATGAGAAAAATCTGCTTTTAGTCAACGTGTCTGTTCCACGACTGCCCTTGAAATTTACAATATTTAAAAAAAATTTCTTCCTCTAAAGTTTGCAAACTAAACTGCTATATAATCTGTTGTCGACAACAAGGAAGTTAAATTATATAAGGAACAAATATTTAAAAGAAAAGTCTAGTTTTCCAATAAATGATTTATTTTAATGAAAACTTGCCATTGCCAAAGACTAGGATATTTGGAAAGAATTTGACTTTTTACAGTATTGAATTGCGTTTTAGAATATAACTTCCTTTATATGGGGGCATTTTCCAGGGTAACTAACAAAACCAAAAAAAAACTTGTCAAAAATAAACAAATATATAACAAATGTTACCAAAGGCAAGATCAGTTGGATAAGTTTTAACTTAATCGAAAATTAAACAAAATATTAGTAGAAACCCCCAATAAATTTCATTAATCTTGCGGAAATGTTCTACCAATATTGTTTTTTTGGGGGGGTTTTTTTTTAGTGATTAGGCAATATAGATTACCGTCTAATGTCAGTTATTTTTTTTTCTTGTTCTTAACTTACGACATTAGTGTTTTTAAGTAAATATGCTCTTTAAAATAAGTTAAAACAACTTTATCCAGGTAGGTAGAAGAATAACTTATTTTGCCTTTGGTAATATTTGTTATATATAATTTGACCACTATCTCGTTTTGTTGGCTATACTGGAAAATGCCAAACAAATTTGCGACTTAGTTTGTTACATAGGTACTTATACAGTTTAATCAAGACATTAAAAAATGAAAATATCGAAAAAAGGTTTATATTGTATGTTTTGAACTGAAGATCTCCGAAAAAAAAAAATTCACTTAATTTGATCGAGTAGTTTTTTTTTTTGTTTTTTTTTTTACAGCCGAAAAACACGTTCTTATGAAAGCGCGTTGAAGGCAGATATCTTGGATTGTTTGTAAATTTGTTTGAATTTTAGAAACACCACGGAGATAAATCCAGTTAAAGCGCCGACACTCCTTCCCCCATCTTTAATACTAGATTTTCTTCCTGAAAATCGAACCGTTTGCTCGGTATCATAACAAAAAATTTTTTTCGATATTTTCATTTTTTTAATGTCTTGATTAAACTGTACAAGTACCGTTACATATTTTAATTAACACTGTGGCACAAGATAATACATCAAACATTTGCCCCCCCCCACCTCCTTACCTCTCCAATAATTTTGAATTTGTTACAATTGTTCTGAAGCCAGTTACCATTTTACGATGAAAACAAAGCAGCACCCCGCCCTCCAACGTTGTCTCGATATAAGCGATATCGTAGAATGTGTACTTAATTTGCAAATTTATATTACTACTTGACCCTCCTCCTCTAAAATAAAAATATTAATAATACTCGACTTAGATTCTAGTGTTTTTTATTTCGGATTTTCGTTTAAAAAAAAAATGCTTCTGTTTTGTACTTACGCAGAGTAACCGTGCTTTTTTTTTTTTTTTTTTTTTTTTTTTTTTTTTAATACCGGATTTGCAGGTTAAATTCTATTTTTGCGATATCTTTTTGCTTATTAAATTGTGCCTATTTAATATGCCTCCCCACGGGACAGTTAGACACCAGGGTCGTTTTTTAACGTGGAGAAAAGGTACAAAAATAAAAATTGTCTCAGTCGTGAAGGATCTCTCCTCCACCGAAAGAGAACAAGAAATAGAAGTGCAGCATCTGAAGAACAGATACTACACTTTGATCTTGTCCCGAAGAGCTTTCTAAATGTTATTTCAACACGGTTCATAAACTGCACAAGTACTTTTTTTTCTGTTTCTTTTCACATAACGTGTCTACACTTAATAAACGACATAAAATAAATCCATAAAACTGTTTAATTTAATGTAGCGCATTAATGGAGAAAATATAATTAACAAACAATAGGATTTGTTCTCTATCGGGCTGGCTATTTTTAAACTTTTAAACTATTTCAAAATTAGTTTCTTTACTGAACCGAATTCGTAACATTTGCGATTGATTTTTATTTATCTTTATTTACTTATTTTAGGTGATCGATAATTTAAAGTTTAAAAGACTTTTTAAAAAGTGGGGTGGGGGGGGGTTATGGTACTATTAACCCGAAGTATTAGTGGTTTAGAGTCTGGTTAGGTTACGCCTTTTTGTTTTTTAACCTGAAATTAGCAACCACTTTAAAAAATATAAACCTGCATTTTTGATTGTAGAATTCAGGTAAGTAAACATAAAAATAAAGATGACGGAATAATTTTGGAAATAAAACTTAGTTTCATAAGTTTTAAATTATACAGATCAATAGAAAATTTTCTATCGTTTGGTAAAATTAATTTATTGCATATTTTGCTTATTTTCGAACTTTTGTTAACTACACTTTTGACGCAGTAATAGCTTAAGCTAAATTGTTTGCGTTGTTTTAACAGATTTTTTGGCGGAGGTTAACAATCCTGCCACTTTCAAAAATTGCTAAAAAAAAAAAAAAAAATGGCGGACGACCTACGCATAACACTGAAAGTAATTAACGCTCCCTATGACACGTGACTAAAATTTATTTGTTTACATTTTTTCACCATACTTTTATTCTTAACCAAAAAAAAAAAAAAAAAAATTTGGTACTAGTGCAGTTTCGCTAACGCGAGAAATACGAACTTTAAAAAAAATCTTTTCATTAAATTGTTAGGTGAAAGAATGGTTCGTACACTCGTGGCAAAACTACACAAGTACCAAAACGTTATGTTTATTTGTCATATTTAAGAAAGGACCAACGTTTCTTAACGTAAGTAAATAAAATAAAAATGTTTTGGTTTTTCTTTCCGCACCACGTAACAATTCGTTGTTCATTCACGTATATAAAGTTAAAACAAATACACATGCCCCCTAACTTCCGGTCACGTGTCAGAGGGAGCGTTAATTACTTTCAGTGTCATGCGTAGGTCGTCCGCCATTTTTTTTTTTTTTTTTTTGCAATTTTGAAAAGTGGCAGGATTGTTAACCTCCGCCGATTTTTTATTTTTTATATTCTGGAACTTAAAAACTTCAACACAAAGAATGGAATCTTTTAATCTTATTCCTTCTCGTACATCATGACGGAAAACCATATTTCAAAGTTGCCGCCTACATCTTCAGTTTCCTTTCTTAATTTTTTTTTTTTTTTTTTTTTTTTTTTTTAAAGGGGCTGCCTTTTCTAACTTTGGTCTGTAAAATATTTTACGATTTAAAAAAAAAAAAAAAAATCCTTCCTCCCACGACAATATTTATCTGAAAAAAACATTTTCCCAACTTTACTAAGGGTTATTTTCTCTTATAGTAATTACTGCAACATCTATTTTAAAATAAACCAGCAAGGTCACCCGACATTGTCTCTGGCAAAAGTGTAACATATTTCTATTTTCTCTTTTCCTCTCTCTGCTTTCCCTTTGCTTCTTCTCGCCTTCATCTTTCTTCTCTAGTCTGTATAGATTACTTGAGGAATGAGTTGGCACAAGGGAATTAAGTTTTAAAAAATAGTATGTACATAATCTGGCTGATGTACATAATCTGGCTGAAACAAAACGACTTGACTAGTTTAGTCAGAATTTTTTCTTCTAGATTATATATTCATCTGGAAAACGTCAATCAAGAAAATACCAACTTTTGTGGATATTTGTTTTGTCATATACATACATATAACTGCTGTGTATATGTTTACTGGCGGGGGAGGGGCTTTGCCTGGTCGTAAAATACGCTTAAATATATTTTAATTTGCCCAGATTTCGTATATATTATTAAAGAGTCGTGATTTCAAAAGTAAAAGTATTTGGGTGCCATCAACTAAAATCGAAACTGAAAGCAAAACTAGCATTCAAAGCTGGTGACGTTATCACTGTACCAACGTGAACGCATGTGAACTGATTAAAAATAAACTAAGATAAATATATAACGATTTTCTTTCAATTTTGCCCCCCTTAAAAACTATTTTAAAGACCCATAAAGGAACGGTCTATTAAAAAAATCCAATCAGTGTAAGCCCCTAGCGACTTTTAGTTTCGGAAGAGATGGTTTGAAAATATGGAGACAAACAAATTAGATTATAATGTACAATGTTAACCTTAAATTTTCGTAGATTTCACAAAGAAAAACTAGTTGTCATTAATCATTTGCTGTTGTGCAATTTAAGTATTTGTTTTAATTACAAAACGTTTTTCAATTTATACGTGACATTTTAAAATTTTATGAATCTTGTATATAAAGAGTGAGCCCCCCCCCCCCACCCCCTGTAGCGGTGGCCGATATAGCTTCTAATAAAAACTTACATTGAAAACATTTGCTTCCAGGGCAAGTGAGGCCAATTATTGATACGTGTTTTTAGAAACTGTAAAATTAGTTTCGATCATATTTGGATTATTCGGGCTACTCTTGTTATATGCACAACCTTTTGGTCGATGTTACCTACGACCTTCTTCAGATGTATCTTTCTGTCGAACTCGATTCTGTAAGGTAACATGCTCTTGGTTCCTTCAACCATGATTGTTCTAAATAATTCGCAATTGTATTAGTGGCGTTCGCACTGAGGATTGAACCTTCAGACGAGTAACTTAAAACTGAATTTTGCCAAGTAATTAATCCATTGCGCCACGGGTCCTTGTAAACTGTATAATTCCAGAGTTTGGCAAGATACACCTGAAGATCAAAGGTTACATCGACCGAAATATGGTGTAAATAACATCAAATATCAAAACAGTAGTTCGAATCCAAATTATACAGATGCTGATCTAAAAAAATTAAGAAACGTAGTTTCCTTCAAATTCATTTTTAATACATATTTAGTGTTGTTCCACTAAGTAGAATTTTTCATACTGATTTCTCCTTCACGTGCATCGAGAAGACGTTTTACATGATATATTTTTTTTAGCAACTTTTTTTTTTTTTAAGGTATACGTTATAGTAGTTTCAAACAAAACTAGATACACTACCCCCACCTGCATTTTTCTCAAGCATGTTTTGATTGACTAATCTAAATATTTTTATTCTCACTTACCGAAATACAAGATTAACAGATATACATTTATCAAACATTCTGCATCTGATCATTCTAAATCAATTCGCTATTTCTCCTATGCAAATACTAGATAGCATTGCTATTCGCATATTGATTTAATGCAATAGACTGTATTATAGCAATATTAAACAATTATCCTTTCAAAACTCGATAAATTTAAAATTTATACGAGTGGATAATTATTCGGTCATTTTTTTTTCCATACGCTATCGGTTTAACAAAACATGGTGTCAGTTTGGTATCATCTCGAGTATTTCTGTTATTCCACAATTGTCCTCAGTAATGATGTCAATATATTTTGCAACACGCATTGACTATACTTCTTACTATACCGTCTTTTAACAGTATTGAGCTGTTCACTTTCTTAAAGCTAACTTTTAAAACATTGTAATCAAGACCACAAAACTAGTGCATTCGTACTCCCAAAGTGTGATATATAGATGGATGAATGGATGTCATAACAAAATTGCACGGTATCTCTTGCTCGTGCTGGTTCGAATTCAACTAGCTATTACGTTCTTTTTTTTTTTTTTTTCATTGTTAGCTTTTTTTTTTTTTTTTTTTTAAATCATCTGAATTTTAAAAAAAACTCCAATTTGTAAATTGTACATTAATGGTTCAATCAAAGTGCATCTGAGTAGATTTAAGATAAGGATTTTTTTTTTTTGTAAATTTTATCTATAAATGCGTTACAGTGAATTTAATTTCTTACTGAAATATTTGTGAATGAATTCTTCATTCACAAATATATATATATAAGATTTTATCTTAAATCTACTCGCATACACTTTGTTATTGAATTTCAGAAATTCTAATTTTCTCATTTTAAATTTATTTGCATATTTATGTATTATGCAAATATTACGTAAACTTCTGGTCAACCTCGGGTAGAGAACTTGTTTTCAATAAAATTGAGTACATATTATTAATGTTCGATCTAATTGTCAGAAAACAGTTGATTTTTTTTTTTTTTTTTTTTATTCAACCCTTCAGCTAGGACTAAAGTATCGTTTCTGTTCTCAGAAAACCATCTTCTCAAGTATTAATCCCCCCCCCCAAAAAAAATACGGGAGTGGATTTGTTACCCGAGGCGCCCTAGTGGAGGAACGCCGACGAATCCAACTAATTTGTTACCGGCTATGAGCGTCCTTTTTAGTGTTAAATGTTCACATGAAGTTCAGTCTTGTTGCGAGGCGGGTAAATCAAAAAAACGAACTGGACCGGCGTTTGTTCCAATGATGTAAACTTGCTCGTCTTTGTGGTCAGTTTTCTCACATTAAGCTTAAGCACGGTCATTACTTGAAAACGTTAGTCAAGCAATGAGGCTCTAGACTCGTCTTCTAATAGACCCGTTGCCCTTCTGATAACCTAGATAAAAAGTCAAATGTTTGGATAGCGTCACTAGACTGACAAGTGTGCACCGGAACAAGCAAAATATCATTGTGTGCGCGCGTCCGTTAAAATGACCAAAGATTCAATTATGATTCGCCAATGTTCGCACTAATATTCACAAAAAATAAAGTATCGACCAGTTGAAAAAAAGATATGAAATAAGAAAACGTCTCAAACTGGAAAGTTTTTAAAAAGGCCATCTAGGAAGAAAGCGAAAATAATGCTTCTATTCTAAATACATTTAAAACTGTGGGGGATTGTTTGGCTTTTTATTTGCTTTCTTTCAATTCAACATTTTGAATGGATTCGTCCGACATTTTTCATTAACTTTAGCGTGACAGAATGGATATATATATATATATATATTAGTCGGAACTCTAGAGTGCTCAATTGCAAATTTGAAAAATAAGAGCGTAATATTTGCTACATAAGATGAAGAAAAAACCTGTACTGTCGGTTTCAAATCCAAAAAAAACAACCAAATATTGGTTCCCATGTCAGACTCTCTTCAGCCTCTCTCTGCAGGTGGAAAGATATTGGTTTCCTTTGTTTGGATTTGAAACCGAGAGTGCCGATGTTCTGATTATTTGTAACGTATAAATATATCGTTGAGTATTACTACAAAGTTGCTTTTGACCTTCGAAACGTAATCTAATTCTTTTAATATAATAAAATCCCCCTACGTACTCCCCCACCCCAGTTTATAAACTAAAGTAAACACCCGCTTAAATCAACATTGTTTACAGACATTGACTCCCCCCCATCACCTACCCCAATTAGTGATTCTTAACCTTGGGCGAATAGTGAGATTATGTATTTTATTGCTTAATAAAAAAATCTTGAAAATCCAATTAACAAAAAATTCCTTAAACAACAAAATTAGGCACAAGGCCCTACTCAAAGTTTGGGAGGGGAAGGGTTCAGGGTCTTTGTGACTAAAGTGATTAAAAAGGTAATGAATGTAGACTTTGGAGTCTTACTCTTGACTGGCAACATTTACCAAAATACCTCATTCACTCTATGGATCTTAAACTAACTAATAAATCCCCAGCGTTTAAGAATGAAAACTATATTTACAATTGATGAACAGTTGTCTGTGTGTTTGTGTATGCATTTTTTTTTTTTTTTTTTTTTTTTTTTTTTTTTAACCTCTTCACTCTACCTTGCCCTGCCCTCTGCGCTGCCCACCACGAAACATTGCCTTGCTTTGGGATCGTAAAAAACGTTATGTAAACAACAGCCCCACCTCATCACCGCCATGTCTTCCGGCTCAAATATTCACAAACTTTAAACTGGCCATGACTTGTTCTGACCTCATCTTTGAAATAAAGCTCATGAGAATGTTTTAAGCATAAATAAATAATCGCTCTGTTCACCCAACACATGTTTTGTTTTCTTATTGTTAATTATCTAGGTGTGTTTGGTCGGGAGTCTTATTTATTTATTACTTTGTTGAACGCTCCTCCCTCGTCCTTTTTCTGTTCTGTTTATTTTATTTTTTGTTTGTTTTTCAGAAAATATTTACTTATTCTTAAATTTTATTTTATTGAAAAATAATTCGAGGAATTGAATGAAAATGTAGGGTGCCTGTCTGTCTGTCTGTCTGTCTGTCAGTCTGTCTCTCTCTCTCTCTCTCTCTCTCTCTCTCAACACATAATTTTTCTAATATTTTTAATCGAGCCTTTCATCGACTTTTAATAAACGATAGCCATCACGAGAAACATGTCAAACATATTCTCTCTCATATATATATATATATATATATATATATATATATACTATAGCCATTAATTAAACTCCTATTAAAAGAACATAATTTAATTTTAGACATAGGTTAACTCTCACACCATAGAAAATATCTACAACTAATACATATGATCAGTCAATAAACTACATAACAAAAATACACTCATTTCATTTCAGTTACACATCTATATTTAAATTATAATGGATACATCTGTTCCAAAAAGAATCCTATCTTTTTAAATATATTAACGGCTATGAGGTTATAAAAATTCTTACTCTGTCACAACTTTTGAATTTCCAACGAGTTTTTCGTTTCTGAAATGAACAAGGTCATACATTTCATAACATCAAAAATTTATTTTCAAATATTTGTACTGGTGTCTTAATTTCATTCACCAAGAACTCTCGCAGTAAAGACGAAACGTTGATGAGCATATATATATATATATATATATATTATATAGATATATATACTAGCAAAAGTACCCGTTGTTGACTGTTTTAAAAAAACAGCCTACAGAAAATAGACTCTGATTTATGGAAGTATGATAGGTTATGAAAAGGAAGGGTTGTAAAGAGATAGCTTCGAATTTGGGGGTATCAAAACCAAAGCAAAATATTATGAAAGTAAAAATAAAATAGATAAACCCCATAATTTATTATACCATACCTGTTCACACTGAAACACTTATCACAATATTCTGTGGATCTATATTAAAAAACCTTGTTAAACTTTGTGACATATTTCCATTCTATGGCGGTCAGTTGCGAACGAACACCTCATAATTTTATTATACCATATTTCTTAAAACTGAAACATAATTATAAAAGTATACTTGCGCAGATAGATATGAAAAGTCTTTATTAAAGTTTGTGCCTATTTCCATTCTGTGGAGGCCAGGCGCGAACGCAAACCCCCACAATTTTATCATACCATGCCTATTTAAGTTAAAATATACTTATTAAAGTATTATGTACATCTATATCAAAAACACTTGTAAACGTTTTTTTTGTTTATTTTATTTTTTTTTTTTTTTTAATTTCCATACTTTGTGGACTAGGCACTTACGCAGACCCCACAATTTTAATGAATCGCCATTCTGCAAGATCAAACATACCCATTCCTGTATCTCGATACATCTATCATATGTAATCAGTTTTTTAAAATAGTCAACTATATAGGAGCCTATTCGTGACCAGACACACACCCACACACACACTCAGCTTTATTGCGTGTGTGTGTGAGAGAGAGAGATCAAGATTTAGTATGATTGCTTACTTAACGAGTTAAGTGCTAATTGCGGCTGTCTAACTCCGTTCCAAATCTGAGGAATATAATAACATGTATTTTGTGATTAAAATATAAGACCTAGTCGTTAACTTTAACTCCGCTTCAGTATAATTGGTTTTAAACATCTGTACTCTGTCGATTCTTTTAACACCTCTTTTTTGTGAAATTTAATTGAATCACTTACGATATGGTTTGTTAATTACAGTAATTAGAAATATATAAGCTAAATTATGAAACGTTACTTTTATTATTGGTAAGGTTGGATTTTTTTTCCACTTCGATTCTGCTGTGAGTATTAGTTTCCCTTTGATTCCCCCCTCCTCCCAGAATCATACTTACAGGAGGGGCCTCGTTTCCGACATCTATAATTGAAAGTTGAACTATAGAACCGACGGGATTCGAACTTTGTACGACCAGTTCATCAGTCTACGTTGACTGCCACTTCTAAATTTCTCGCACTCTACCTGTGCCTAAAATTAAATAAAAATCCCACGAGCAAAGTTTTTCTTAGAACTGTTGGTCTGTGGCACACAATGCTGTGTGGTTGCTTCCCGGTTGACTATAGCATGGTCGTCTTCAAGTCTAGTGTGAATAAGTTCTTGTTGAGCCGTCTTAAGTGATCTAGCTCTACCCACGTTCCGCCACTACTAATCATGTCTCACCTTCTACCTAACACTTATCCTAGAGTGACCTCCGTGCCTTGATAAAAGTGGTGACCCTCACCTCCCAAGAAGAAAAACAAACTCCAATATGAAACACCGGGCATATTTACCTTGACCTCTTCACACGGTGGTTCTAAACGAGGAATTTCAGGATTTTAGAGGGTAGATGTCAGCACAGATTAGCAGATGCAAACTGGATACTGGGACTACAAAAATCAATGTCTATTACCCATCGTTACTAAAATATGCTGGATTTTCTTTACCGCCAGAGTTTTTATTAAATTATATTATTATAAAATAAGATAGTTATAATAAAATATATATTATTTAATTAATATAAGTAATTATGATAATTATGAATCTAACATTTTGTCTTATATTTTGTTCCTTGTCAAAACCTTTTTTTTTTCTAATATATGATCTGAAATGGAACACGTACATCAAGTCTGTTGCCAAGGTCGCTGGAAAGATGGTGGGATCCTTCTACCGCCCCAGAAGATATCTCATTACTGATGCAATTCTCTATCTATATAAAAACCAAGTACGTCCAAGGATGGAATACTGCTGCCATATCTGTACAGGAGCTGCTAAAAACAGCCTATCCTGCCTTGACAGAGTACAAAATAGACTTCGTGGCTTAGTGGGGGATGCCCTTTTCTCTACCCTGCAACCTCTCTCCCACAGAAGAGACGTTGCGAGCATCTTTGTTTTATCGTTATTTCCATGGCAGGTGCTCGTCGAATCGCCAATCTTTTACAAAAAACACCCGTCTAGCTGAATCCACTGTCAAAAACTTACCCCACTCTATATCTATGCCTAAATCAAAACGTAGATTCTTGAACAAAGCTTCTTTTTTAGAACTGCACGCCTGTGGAACTCTGTTCCGTCTGCCTGCTTCCTTCCTGACTTCAACTTGGATGTCTTCAAGTCCAACGTAAACAAATTCTTGATGAACCGCCCCTTAAGTAGACACTTTAAATATCCACACTAACGTACTGTACTTACAATAACCTTTATCCCTGAGTGGCTTCCAGGCCTTGATAAGTGGTGACCACCTTGTAAAAAAAAAGGGGGGGGGCAAAAGGCCGAGAACCTGTGACCTAACACCTTCAGGCGTGAAAAAGAAGTCTTGAATCTTCTGTATAAATTACTACATGAATTAAAAATCAAACAAAAATTAGATGCAAAATGAGTAAGAAATAAGTAAAGCGATTTAAAAAAATTTACATAAGGATTCATTATTCGGACTACTATTCTCATCTTTATTTTCACAATGTTTCGTTCACTGTAAACATTACCATCTTTTTCAAGTGCATCTCTTCGAAGTATGGAACATTGCGTAACTCAGAAACTTGTATAAAATTTTGAACTGCACTAATTTATTACATGAGGGAAGATAATTTCTCTACCGTCAACCATGACGATGGGATTTTTTTTTAATGAATTCCTGCAGTGAATATTTTAACCTTCAATTTCCAAAAAAAGTTAGATATAAATAAAAACTGCTAAATTTGATAAGATGCACTTGAAGAAAATTTGAGTTTATATCCGAAATGCTGTAAAAAAATAATTAAATAAAAACAAGGATGATAGTCCGAATAATAGAAATACTGTAAAAGAATCTCTTGTACAAACTATTATTCATATCCTCGAATGGTCTTGATATTTCGCGAACCCCAGAAAAAGAAAAACGCAACTTAAAAATACATACGCAAGATCTTTACTTTCCGCAAAATCGTTGCGACTTTTTTTTTTTTTTTTTTTTTTTAGGCCTTTCTCGGTTTAGAGAAACACAACGATCGAAAAATGATTGTACTTAAAAAATGGACAATATTCATTTAAAAAAAAAATATGCTGACGAACTTCTCCTAAAGAAGTTCTGGTGTTATCAGATCAGGTTGTCCGAAGATACCGGCTTGATGACTTAAAATGCACGAGACATTAGTGCTATTGTTTTTTGTTTATTTTGTGTTAGTTTTTTTTTTTTTTTTTTAACTTAATTATGGTGTGTAAAGTTAAAAACAATTGTTCTCTATAAAACAGCCAAACCAAATATTATGAATAAATACTTAAAGATATAAAGCACTTGAAACATGCAACTTAAATTAAATTCGGCATTAAATAACCGAAAAAGGGGGTTGATATGCTGTAAAACAGTCAAATAAACAACCCTAAAGGGACTTGTCTCAAGTGCCTCAAATTAAAACCTACCTTCCAGTGTGTGCGCGGAACAGTCTCTACCAAACTACTGGTAATTTTTAGTCTACAAACTTGAAACTTGATTTATAGAGTATTCGGACATGTGAAACGTTCGATTTGGGTTTTAGTCGGTAAACTTCTAAAACAAATACGATCACCACATAAAATCATAATCCATGGAAATATCGCCAACACTAAAGGGGGGGGGAAGCTCCAATTGAATTTTCTTCTAAACAAAACAAAAAAAAACAAAAACGCCAGAATAAATATGCCTACTCTTTACACAAAATTCAAGGTGAAACGCAATCTTTTTAATTTAAATTGGATCGAAAGAAAACGAATCCACCGAATAAAAATACATTTCATTTAATCAAGCCTGGGTCAATATATAATCCAATTCACTTGTCGGTTATTCTAAGCAAATATTAATTTCTCCTCGAACTGACACAAGAATCTCCTACAATTATCTGCCTCGCCACCCCCCACCCCCACCAAAAGCTTCCATAAAGATAATATCGGTGGTGGAAATCTCGGATATTTAATTATATCCGCTATATTAAGCGAAGTGTTTGGGGAGGTTACTGTCCTAATCGGTAATTATAGGGTCCATATGTTAAAATAAAATAAATATGCAAACGAATATCCAAGCGGTGGCCATTAATGTCGCACTACGTAATGCAATTCAATTCACTAGATGATGCCATCAGATGCTTAATATTTATCACATAAAATACGAAGGTCGTTCCAAAAGGAAGGCCTCCTATTTTTGTCAAAAACTAAAACGTTGAAGAGTCACGAAAAATTGAAGCGATGCCATTTAAAACTAGCGATCTTTTGTGCTACGAAATTGTTCTACATAGTCAAGACTATTTTTAATGCACGTCTGCCAGCAATGAATGATGCCTTAGCCGTAAGTTCGGAGTACGCTTTGTCACTCGCATCTCTGTCGCAACTCTGAAATCGAACATTTACTGTATCGGCTTCGTAAACGTTCAACAGGAGCCGGTAAATGTTGGTCGGTTCAATTTTTTTCAGCATGCAGGAATTCAATGACGCATCTCTGGTTTCTGACGTACGTCCATGATAGGTGGTTGCCTTATTCTCATACCGTCAATATCTGCAACAGAAAACTTTCAGGTCATGAATGCATAACTTCAGTCATCATAACAATGCAATTTGCAATACCCTCTATTCCATTCGGACGGAATAAAAATAGGTAGCATTACTTATAGAACATCTCTGGTAACATAAATAAAATTAAACTTAAAAAGCTAATGTATTATATTTGAGGATTTGAATTGTTTTTATATAAACTCCAAACAAGTAACATTGCTATTAGACCACAAGGGACTGGTGTGAATTAGTCAGTTTAGGTGGGGAATTGTGTAGCAAAATATTTGTTCGCATTAGGTTTAAAATTCAGCATGTGGGAGCAGTCGTGGAAGTAAGCAAGGAATTCCAAAGGCAGACAGTTCAAAGAAAAAGCAATTAAAGTAGAAAGCTTTCTAACATCCGTGAAAAGGTGAGATTTTGCTGTTTATCAAGTTGGTTGGGGATATTTACGTTAAGGAGGGATATAAAATGCAGTACCTTATTTTGAAGTACTTGTAAGACAATAACATGGCCGCAACAATGCTGTAATAAGACGGTGGCTAGAGCTTGGTAGACAGTATAGCACCTAATAAGTTTTTATTTTATTTTTTTTTTTTTTTTTTCGTTGGTGCATAAACCTAGATATAGCATTTGTACCCCCACGCATAGTCACAATACTTTGGTAGACAAAGGTATATACAAAAAAGAATAAAACTTAAATAGACGTCTCATGAGTTGATTTTAGTAGTTCATATGGACTTTACATTGAAAGTATCTTATGAATTGTTAGTTAAGGCTACAGGCTACTCTATTGGCAGTGAATATTGAACTATACTAGGCGTCTGAAAACTGGACGGAAAGGGCAAAATTGACTATTTCGACAAGCATTTGTTTCCATTAGACTTGAAGGTAACCATGTTGTAGCATGAAGATAAGCTGTCCCACTGCAAACCGATACATATGGAAACAAACTACGATCGGGTATAGCATTTAACACGCATTTATAACGGTTGATAGTTCTAGATACCTAACAACAATGAAGCGTCATATAAGGGAACATGGTCAGATAATAAATGTAAAGGAGAGCAGAAAGTGGAGACTGGGTTTACTTTCGGCAGACTCTTAACTCTCGCTTCCCTTATATCGCCTTTTTAGTCATCATATTCCATGAGCGATGTTTCTTACAAAGGAAGATTTTGATTTTTCGGATAACTGTTCTCCTCTTGTATTATGTTCACAACGTTTCGGTGGGTGCAACCTCCAACCTTCAAGTGACTCTGTATATCGAACTCTAGAATCTGCACGGAATTTCGAACGGCATCTGTTTAATCCACGGGGGTAGCATATTCTCGTTCTTTCAGCCATAACTGGGTAGAAGTCATGAATAATTCGCAATGTATCGTTTTTAGTGTCGTCCTTACTGAGGATTATACATTCAACCGAATTTAACTAGGTATTTTATTTACGGGAGGAAGAATTGCTGTTTTCTGGTCGGAATCGTCCATGTAACATTTATCCTTGGTTAGTTTTTTTTTTTATCTTGAAGTATTTTTATCCGCTTATATTAAGTGGTTCCATGCTTTGTTTGGAGCGATATCCATGAAAAATATTTTTTCAAGAATGAGAGTTCAATATAGAAACGTTGTCTTAATTTGAATAAAATATGCATCAAGTGCGCTTGAAACCAAATCACAAAGTAATATTAGGAAAATAAACAAATATTTTATTTGTTTGAAGTTTATCACAAATATATTTCGGAGGTAGACTCCCTCTTCAGTATTTTTTTTCTTCCTTGCCATGTTGTAAATTTGGAGCAAGAAGTCTGTTTGTATAGAGCCGCGCGTTGTATCTGGCGGTTGTATTCTGAAATGTTTGAATTGTGCGTAGTTTTTAAAGTGATTTGTTTCTGTTCTGATTAGACACATCCTTTTCTATGTCGACAAAAATGTATTCTTTTTTTTTTTTTTTTTTTTTGCAATTGGACGAAATTGTTTTTCGTAACCATTTGATGACGTAAGTCCTTTTAACCGAATGGGAAGGTTGTGCTGTTTGCGTGCCATTGCGCTGCCAACGTTTGCCAGAAAGCTGCACTGAACGTAAAGCGTAGACAGACAAAACAATCCACCCTAGAAGGTCGAAATAACTTCACATTTTAATATCATTCTGTGTAGAGTTCGTTTATGTAAGTCAATGTGTCACGAGGGCGACAGATGTGGTTTCGTTTTAACAGAAGTGCCTTATCTAACACATTGTTATAAAACTGTCAATGTTTTTTTACTTAATTTTTGAAGCAATTCCAAGATTTAAACTAATCAAAAGAACAAAACAAATACTGAAAATACAGAAATGTATTGATGTCCGTACCCGTCACGGAACGAATACGTCATATTCCAAAAATCACATAAATTGATCAAGTTTTTTTTTTTTTTTTTTTTTTTTTTTTTTTTTTTTTTTAACGACAAAAATCAAATTTTATGACAAAACTTGACCCGTCATTGATTACCTCCTCCTTAACAATCTCTTCAGAAATAAGATTAAAACCGGCATTACAATGCCGATTCTGATCTCTAAAAATCGTAAAATTGGATTTTTATTTGTTATAAAAACCTACTTGATTAATTTAGGTAGTGTTTTGAAATGCCATTTTCGTTCTGTGACGAGTACGTACAAAGATTTTTTTGTATAATTTAAATAGGTTGAGCACTGGACTATTTTTATTTAGTATTTTGATAACTATCAAGGATACGTCCTCGACGATCCGTCCAACAGAAAGTGAGTCGTTGTGGGTTTTTTTTGTTTTTGTTTTTTTACACTGCCTTGTCGGGCAGAAGTATTCTTTCTGGATAGTCTTAGGAGTTCCACCTTCCTAGGTCTTTGGAGAGGCTTATGGCAATTTCAAATGGTTCCTCTATCCTGTAATGCCGACTGGACCGCCCAAATATTTTTTATGCAGCAGCTCAGATGTGGCAACACTACTACACCCTCTGCTTTTCGACTGGGAACAAAGTGTAGTATCTGTTTTAATGTTGCACTTGTCTTCAGTCAGTGAAGAAATTCTTGACTGAGGATATTTTTTTTATATTTGTTCCAACTTGGAGTGCTCTTTTCGGGAATTCTGATTTCCCCACAAAAAAAAATGACTGCCTTACTTTACTCTTATTGGGATAGAAGTAAATAGGAACAATATCATATGCTAATGGTGGTTTTAATGAGATATAAGATGCTGGCAGGTGTGACAGGTTTTCTAGCACGGTAGATAAGGCCTACCCTATCTTCAGCAGACTTGGCAGTATCTGGAATATATTTATTCAAATTTATATTTATGAATTTTAGCTATTTTAGGCTGTTCTTTACTCGCGCAATACACATGCCGACGTATCAACTGCAATAAATCCAACTTTCAATACAGTCGACTTACTTTGACTTCACGATGTCACGAGGAAATTGAGCAACATTGCATCTATAAACGACCTCTAGAAAAAGGTCTTGGGTTTCAATTTCTAACGAAAGCGTGCGTTCTCGACTGTTAATCGTTGCCAGTACAGACTGGTACTTGGCGAACGCTTAACATAGCCAGTTTCGAGTTTTAGAAATATTTGGCAGTCTCCAATAATTGTACTATCTCCGTATTTACGACTTCAGTTTTATTCGTTTTTAATGGATGTAATATTTCATTCAAATCAATACTACTTGGCCCAATACAACCTGTCCCCTACTGTGAAATGAGCGGTTCCGTTTGTGTACGGGATATCCGTTTTATCTCCCCATGATGGGAAGATGTGACACAAGGTCGGTAAAGTAGGATAAAAAAGGGAGATCCTTAGAGGAAGAATTCTGACCTGCAAAAAAAAAAAAAGCTTTGACAACCCTATTAGCATTCCTCGGTTAGCAATAATCTAAGACTTTCTCAAAGGATAAAAAAGTAAAGCCTGGACGGGAAGACCTCGATTTTTATGAAACCCATACACTTCGGCCAACAGAAAAGGCCATCTCAAAATTAGCCAAGACTCTGACTGCTTTAGAGCTGTGGGAAACCTCAGGCTGAAACCTTGATGCTCCTTGTAATGTGTCTAAGATTAGTGTGAAAAAAACAGTATTCGTATAAGAAAATTAAAAAAAATAACATTTAATTTGGTCAGAAGACCAGAAAAAACATTGGTACCGTCGGTTTCAAATACAAAGGGGGCCTATAATTTCTCTTTTACTGGACTCCAAGTAATATATATATATATATATATATATATATATATATATATATATATATATATATATATATATAATCTTGCACATTCACCTTTTTAATAACTGAAAATAAGTCTAAAATATACTTGCATAGATACTGAATGTGCTTGTCTCTCCTTTCTCCACACACGCTCAGCGAGTTAACCGGGATATTTTAGTCGGTTTCTATATTTTGATAGATTGGGATCATAAGATGCGCAACACCTCCACTCCTTAAATTTCAGGTGTTTTGACTTCTGAATGAAAATCTGAACAATGGGTATTAACGACCAATTAAGAAATATTCCTCAAATTTCCACACCGTTTTAGCATGAAAGACGCCCGCTCCTCTCAATTTATATATATCTCACACTTTCATGTAAAGTTAAATATTCAATATTACAAATCAAGCAAGTTTTCTTTTTATCGTCACCGCTCATAAAGTTCCGGAGGCCCCTCAAGGATAAGGGTTAATGCGTACCATAATTGAAAGTTGATGAATTAATTTATTTTGGGGAACAGCTCTTTATGAACCTGTTCATGTTGGATTTGAAAACAAGGTTATAGTTAGCCGATAAGTAGCTCCGCGGTATTTTTGAACAACGAGTAGTTCTATGAAAAAAAAATCTCTGCTCATGGAATTTTCGCTTATATTTCTGCTGATAGTTATGGCTAGTCGAGTGTTTATTGTGAATGTTTTACAGTGGAATATATTTATTTTTCGGACAAAAAACATCTAAAACAAAGGGGCGCTAAACTTAATCCCCTAAATTTTAATACATGCGCTTTTAAACATTCAAATGTTCCTGATTTGTTTGAAATTACAGCAAACGATGTAGCGTATTTTAATGAAGTATGTTATAAAAAAATTTTTAGGTCAAATTTTTTGTCTGCTAAATGATTTACCTTTCAACGATATTAAGGATAACAAGAATTCGCATAAGACATTTCGTATTTACTTCAATTTCCGAATCTTCAAAAGAGGGGACTCCATATGGCAAGAAAAATAGGTGTACATATCCATCGGAACTGCCCCCTCCTAACCTCTTTCAAGAGAAAGACTTTGGCAAAGACAATTAATGCAATAGTTTAAGTACACAATGCGTCAGAAAATGTTAAAACTCTTAAATATATGAACACATTTAAAACGTATCATTTTAATGTATCGTTAATTTTATCCTTGACTTAGTCAGATTTTCCGAAAAAGCTTTTTATACCAAATGAGAAGGTAACGTATATTAATACGTGCATGCAAACAAATGCCGAACAGGCTAATAAAGAAGCAGTGTGTGTGTGTGTGTGTGCGCGCGCGCGTGCGCACGCTCTGAAAAACAACTTTAAACTACTTGAGATGGATCTAAATAACTGAGAAGCCCATTCGAAAGACCGATCACTATGGAGAAAACCTATTAGAGAAAGATTTTGAAGAGCGGGCTTGTAGATAATGTTTTCGGAAAACGTGCTTTGAGAAAGTATGAAAATGTCAGAATATACAACTGGAACTGCATTGTATGTGATAGGGTTCTTCTGCCGGAAGCTGGATTCGTAAATCTGTAATCGCATAATGAAAGATCTTATCAAGAGGCTATAATAGCACGACCACCAATGCTAAGTTGTCATATTTCTGGGCTAATTTGCAAATTAAAGTGACACGACACAATCATAGTATTAACGTGCGAGCATATTTACAAGAAAAGGTGTTTGTGTCGCATGTGTGAATGTTTATGTAGAACTAAAGCTGTGTTAAAAAGCCACTTACGTGTACACAACAGCACAGCAGTTGACTGGAGAGATGCTAAACTTCTATCGAAGAATTCGCTTGAGAAGTTGACTGGTCTTCTGCTATTCAACGAAACGCGTGTGAGATGTACTATAAAGAAAATCGGACATATATATATATATATATATATATATATATAAGTTAGTATGAATTAACAATCTTTTGGTTTGGGAATTTTTTTTTTTTTTGTACGTCATACTACCCATGGGATCAGTTTAGTTGATTATATTTAAGTGATTGAAAATCAACCTTGCGATTTTTTTTTTTTTTTCGGCAATTGCTGGCTACATTGAACTTCTTTGATTGGATTATTTCTCGCTCTTAAATTACGACTCCATTTGGATTATTTTTCATTCTACAACTCGCTCGCGCGTTTCATTGACTTGAAACTTCAGACTATTTGTTTTTTGTTGTTTCTTTTTAATCCTTCGCTTTTTGGATTTACCATGTATTAAGTTTTCATGCGCTCTAGAACTTCTACTTCCGGTTTGTTTGTTTTCTTCCCATTTTCTCTATTCTCACATGTTTTTAAACGATATAAACACATTTTTGCAATGACTATTATAAAGTGCTGTTTTATTTAATGTCATAACCAGCAAATTTGAGATCGGCTATTTTGCTAATCTCTTTCTTTCCTCTGAAGAGAAGAATAACATTCTTTGAAACTCCAGAATAAGGATGTTTTGAAAATTGTTTTCAGGGTGTTCTGTGAAACAAAAAAATTTATTCGTAATTTTTAATTTTCAGTCTTAATTTCTTTTCCGTGTGTGTGTGTGTGTGTGTGTGTGTGTGTGTGTGTGTGTGTTTAAACATATTGAAAAGCACGGAGAGTTTCTGTTTAACGACTCTTTTTGATCCCCCCCCCCAATTTAGGTTGTTTTTTTTTTAGTATTATGGAATGCGTTTATGTAGGATCCATACGTTACGTGTTGTTGCAATGTTTCCGCTAGCGCTTTCTAATGAAACCTCAGTCGTCTTCGGGCGGTTGTTGATCTACTGGGTTTAAAACTTGATTATTTATAGAAAAGTGCGTTTAGGGGGATGTGGTTCGTGTTTAATGTGTATCCAATTGGATGTATGTACAACATGCAGGAGTATTAAAATTACAATGTGATAAAATTTACAATTAAAATGTAAAGAAATGACAATCGATGTTACGAGTATTCACTAGTAAATTAAATATATCAAACTAATCACCGAAAATCAGCACTTAACATTTTCATTATTTTTTTTTTTTTTTTTTTTTTTTTTTTTTTTTGCCATATAAAACCTGTTATATTGTCACTGCGAGTAAATTGTTTAGCAAGGTGCTTGTTCACATTCTATTTAAATTCCTTCATGTTTTTTTTTTAATCTAGGGAGCAGAGCAGGAAACGAATATCAAAGATAATGAATCGGAACAAAATAAGAGCTGAACTTTTCTGGCATCTGTTAACTTCGAAGGGGTGGGATTTTGCTACTAGTAGATTAATCGAAAGTATTAGCGTTGGGAGTAAAAGTGCGCACTTTACTTGTTTTTTGTTTTTTTTTGTTTTGTTATTTTTCTTGCTCCTCGCATACCATGAATGTTTCTGATAACGGGAAAGAATTAGTTTTCTTGGTTGAAATCTATCCATCTTAAACTTAGCGTTACTTATCAACGTTTAAGTATTTTCTAGCTTTTTTTACATTAAGAGGTTTCATGCCTTGTCTGGAGTGATTTTTTTTTTTTTTTTTTTTTTTTTTTTTTTTTTTTTTATAAAAAGTATGTCGAAGCACTTTCCTCGTAAATTAGCATAAGGATGCAGCATTTCGATGATGAAACAGAAGCTGGAGCTCGGTAGACAAAGTAGGACATAATTGAGATACCTCTTGCACTGTCTAAGGAGACGTGTGGTTGGTGCACCAAGATGTGGTAACAATACTCTATACATGGACGAATGATGACTTTTTAACTTGCTATCAAATAGTAGTGTTTCTGTAGCAATCATAAATAAAATAGATTCGCGTGAAAATATAAGTCTGTCCCTGCTATGCGATTTGGCCAATCAATCAGCTTGCAGGACGCCTTGATTCCATCTGTCTCCTAAGGAACTATTTAGCCCCTTTTGAGAATCAGTCGGTCAGCAGAAAGAACCGTGGCAGCTTTGAAGACACCTCTCTCTCTCTCTCTCTCTCTCTCTCTCTCTCTCTCTCTCTCTCTCTTGAACGTGTTAGCATTGACTATCTTCGCATGAAGATAACTGCTGGCCAACCTTCAACAGCCCAAACACTTAACTCTTCATTTTCCTCACTTGGACACTGTCCAACTTTCTGCTACTGGAAATAAAACCTTTCGTTGTGTTAAGAGGCTTTAATCTTTTATGTACTAATGACTCCTCGTTTATCATGGCCCAAAGGCCACTCGAGGATAACTGTCAATGAGTTTGTCGGGTGGACGGCGGGAAACATTGAGGATTGCTAATGATAGTTGAAGTTGGACAGAATTTGATTTAAGAGTACAGCTCAACAAGAATTTGTTTGCATTGAACTTGAAACAATCATGTTTTAATCAACCTCGAAGCATTCCATGATATTGATATGACGGTAGTTCTTGAAAAGAAACTTTTCTTGTCGAAGTTTTATTTAATTGCACGTACAGCAGAGGAATAAAGGGAAATTATTTAGTGGTGACTTATTGTTTGATTATAAAAGTAATTGAATCAAATTGCTCTGGTCGTAAAACCATACGTAATTCACTTTAACGGTACACCCCTTGCAATAAAAATACGCACAAGGTTTATCTCCTGCGTCAAAAGAAATATTAATTTTTAATGAGGTTAACTTCTATAAAACTTTAGAATAATCCAAATCTATTATTTACGGTGAATACCACAAACTGATCCTCCACTCCAAAATAAGTTTTTATCGACAAGTTTTTCAGATTGTTCATATTTTTTTACACACATGACACTCTAATCCCCTTCGAAGTAATCTCCTCCGGCTGCAATGCACTTGTACCATTCCAACAACTTCTGGAAGGCACCATGGAAGTCTCACTTGTGTGAAAGTGTCAGTGACCATCGTCACAGCTTCTTTCATATTCATTGTCTCATAACGACAGCCTCTAAGGTTTTCCTTGAGCTTGGGTAATAACCAAAAACTCACAGGAAACAGTCTGGACTATAGGGGGGGTGAGAAACTTAATGCCCATCTTGGTCAAATAGTCTGTGACAAAGATGGAGTTGTGAACTGGTGTATTGTCCTTGTGGAAATGCCACTGACTCGATTTAAAAAGTGCTGGATTCTTCCAACGGAATCTCTTCCTGAACCCCCTTAAAATCTCAACATAGTATTCCTTGTTGACTATATGTTCAGTGGAAACCCAGTGCATGTAGAAAGGATCAATTTCTGGCTGCATTTGCTCTTTCTGGTCTTCTTGGGTCTCAGAGAGCCAGCCTGCTTCCACTGGGAACTCTGTCCCTTGGTCATACTAGTAGATTCAGTTTTCATCGCAGGTCACCAGACCAAGAACTGCGGGATCTGAATTGATCAGCTTGACCATCTGTCTTGTCATGACCACGTCTTTCTGATCTTCTTTGAACACCCTTGAGACAAATTTCGCGCAAATCTTCCGCATCTCCAGTTCCTTGAAAAAAATTGTGTGACAGTTTCCACACCGATATCAAACTTTGCACTTATTGTCTCTATAGACACACGACGGTTCTTATCCATGAAATTCTTTATTTGGCCAATAAACTCTGGTGTTCTATCTTTACTTCTGTCACGTCTCTCCTAATCTTTAACTGACTCCCAGCCTTCCTTGAATCTCTTATGTTACTCAAACTGATGCTCTATTCATGCAAGATGGTCCAAAAGCAGTATGAAGCATTCCATACATTTGTGCCATTTTCCAACTTTAAAACCTAATTATATTGCATATCTTTCTTCTAAAATATTCTCGCGCCCAGATTGCATTTTTGAAATTCACAAGCTGTGACCATCAGGTTTTAGTGAGTTTAATTCTTGCAATCATAAAAATTGGTCTCATAAGATGTATAACAATAATATACTGAATTTTCAATCTACGAAAATTTTAAATGCTTATACAAAAATGTCTGAAAACTTATTGAAGGCCACCTTGTAATCGCTTAAAAGGAGTTTTTACATCGATGGAAGCGTGTATCTAGAATACATACATTTTTGGATTTAAATATTTTTCAAAATTTTCAATCGTTCACCTAAAAATTTGCTCAGAATTTTAGCATTTATTTAGACTATACTATTTTGGGGTAGGATTTTGAACTTTTCTACGGTATTTTTGTTTTCGTTAATTACTAAGATATTGAAATGCACCCATTTCTAAATTTCTGGTTTCATCTTTAAAAACTATTCTTTCGTAAAGCTAATTACTCTAATAACTGCCACTCGTAATATTCAGATAAACTTTTCACGTTTATATCCAAAATTTTCGCTTAATGATTTTAAGAGGCGATGCGTGACGAAAGGATGGGTGACAGCTGCTATACTTATGCCTAATTATTTCGATGAACACTTTTAATGGCAGCCGACATGTTATTTTCATTTGTAACTTAATGAAACTTGGAAAAAAATGGTATCGAATATCTTGTATCTAGATATCCTAAAAATGACCTCGCCAGAGGTCGACTGCAATTGTAAAATTTGTTTATTTCATAAACGCAGACGTCCTGATTTTAAAATTAGATACTTTAAATTGTACTTTTATTTTATGGTAGGCAACTGAAATACAGACCAGCGGCACGCCGTTGAAAATTCCACGCTTGCTGTTTTTCTATGTATATAATTCCCCATTAACAATATTTCGTTTGAAATAATTCATGCAGAGATTAATAATAGCAAACAGCTGCAACCTCTGTCCAATCGCCGCAGTGTTGTATTCCTGACCTTGCTTTGTACGTACTTTAATGGAATGTGCTCTGAAGGACTCTTAGCACTGGTGCCCCCTCGATGTAAATACTGCCCGATTGCACATATATTAATATATATGATAGTTGAAACAAATCAACCAACCTTGTCATATATATATATATATATATATATATATATATATATATATATATATATGATGATGGCAGCAACTTGTTCTTGAGTATTGCCATTAATATATCTCTGGCTCAAATGACGCAAACATGAGCGCAATTAGCAACACGTGCCAGGTGGTCACCTCTATGAACATTCTATAGGCAAGCACATCCACTGATGACCGGGTCCAAGCTGTGGGCCCCTGAATACCTACCAGGCCAGACTCTGGAAGTTCCAGAGCCTTTATTGCCATTCACGCCCATATCTGCATCAGTCATCATTGAATGTCCGTTTGCCGTTTCAGGCTACAGGCAGCCTTTTTGTTATCGAAATACACACTGATTGCAAAGTGTGTATTCCATTGCATATCAAGTAATGCCTGTGCTTTAAGCTTTTTATAGTGAGGAAAGACTTTGCACTGAGACAATCCCACTCTCTAAACAATTGCCACATTGAACCAAAAAGAAGAGAAAGTCAACATCATTGGAAGCGGCAGTCGTCGCAGGTTTTATATAAGTTTTCCTTCTCCTAGAGAGGTTGCCTTTACCACGGCTTACGAGATCCCTCTCCACCAACCATGCCATTTGATCCATGACTGGGACTTGGGTTGTTGGGCACCAGAGCATACTCTACACGCCGGTGGGTCATGTATGTTGCAGCTGACAGAGCCTAAGCTCTTCTGGAGGTTTCGGTCAGGGTTACCTCACTCTTAGCCCTAGGTTAAAAGAACCTTGGCCCACAAGGCAGTGGAGGTCCAGTTACACACACACACACACACACACACATCTAATATATATATATATATACGCTGGCACATGCAAACCTATACATGCTAAGACCCAAGAAGGTCAAAAAGAGCAAATGTATGTACGTACATAGGCGCATACGCATATACTAATATCATACCACAAATATACTAATCCATAATTATACACTTCCATAAAATAAAGTGAGTGAACAAGTCGAGATATGAAGCTAAAGATGTATAAATAAATAAAAATAAATGGATATACTAATTATGAGTAATATAATAGCCATAACAATATAAATAGTGCAAATAGACGTTTAAGTGTGACGAAAATAATAGTAATAATTTAAGAATCCAAATAAAATTTCTGTTGATAAAAAGAAAAGATGTAATGTCTCTAGAAAAGTTAACGTGTCTGTGTACATTTTCCTATGCAATAACTCTGTCAATTTTACGTCTACAGACTCGAAATTTGATATACAGGGTACTGAAATTTGGGAAAGTCTTTGTGATCGGTTTTCGGCCAGAAATTAGGCTGGTAAGGGATCAAAGTTCAACGATTTGACTTTTGAGAACTCTACCAACCTCCGACAATTTTTGGTCTAAACACTTGAAATTTTAGATATAGGTTCCTTGGACATGGATCTAACTTAATAACTTGTTTTGAGCCCAAAACAATAAAATTTAAAGGGGTCATAATAGGGGTCAGTTTAAAAATTGACCGCTTTTTTTTTTCTTTTTGCTCAACATCCGCCTCCAAACACAAGAGATAGGGCAAGCTTTTTAATTGGCTTGGGTCGAAAATTTTTAGTTACCAATATATATATGTATAAATGTGTGTATGTTTGCATGTCTGCCTAAAACTTTCGACAGATGCGACGGATTTTCACAAGATCAATATCGTTTTAAAGTTCGACCTTTCAGACAAGTATCGAAAAATTGACTAAAAACATTATCTTCACCTTCAACTGGGAACTTTTCTACAGAGGGGGGGGCGCATTTTTCGCCGATATTTTTGAAAGTCCTCCTCTCCTTTCGGTTGTCTAGCCTTAATTAAAAAAAATGTCACTTCCAGTTTGGCGGTGGTCGTGACAGCATAGACGTCAGGTCTTTTCCCCCCGTTCTTTTTCTCCTTCACGGTACGGGTTCGAGCCTGCCTTCCTACTACCACTTTTTTTTCCTTACCATACACATCCAAACACCCGGACAACGCCGGGCTGAAATGCTAGTAAATATATATTAGTGTATGTCATCCAAACAGTACCGTTTCGCTGCTTCAAGCCAGGATTTAAATCTGACCGTCGAGCTGACAGTCTACGCCGCTACCCCTGCGCTATCATACAGCATCTGCTAAATTTAAACGAAATCTAGATGTTAATAATGTTACATACAAAATTAAGCCAATTATTTTGGCCTACCGCCAAGATTTTGTAATATTCAAAATGTATTTGCCATTTATTTGTACTCGAAGCAAGTAACCTTCCATTGTTTATATTTTCATTATATACATATTTTTTTTTTTCAATAACATTGTTTACATCCATACTCGCAAATCGTGATAATAATTCAGTATAATTGATTTTATCGTTAGCCATACATATCGATTTTTTAACTACAGGGAAATCTATAGTCACACTAATATATTAGTGCGTATGAAAAAATTTTTCTTTAAATGCCCATTTAAATTTTAATGTATATAATATGGTGCCGATTAAACATAGATTTGTCGTTTACTTATGAGCAATGCTGCTGTTTAATACGGACGAAACAGCTGTCTTAGAAATACAATAAAATATTTTAAACAAAAACATTGATTATATTCTCAAATTGTATTTAAGCTCTTGCTATTAACCTTTTGGCCTACTTTCTGCGTAATTCTAAAGGGGTAATCAATAACATGTAATAACACAAAGTTCAAATATATTGACATAAAAAGCACATTTTTTAAATACTCAATGTGTGAGAGCTTTTAAAATCTTACATAAAAATCATTGTGTGAGAGTTCCTTCCTTATAGATTCCGAAATCATAAACACGAAAAATTTAAGCCAGATTTTTAATTTGTCTCTTAGATAGGCTGAATATTCAATAATCACAAATTGCAAATTTTTGCCACTATTTAAAACTATTCATTAGTTTCTACAAGTCAAAGTGACCCATAGAACTGATTACCAGCTTAATCTAAAGTTGGAAAATGACACGCCCACCATGTTAGATTGCACAAATTACTTTCTTAAATACTTGAAAGTAAAAAATTTTTCTTCAACTACACTTGTGCTAGCTTAAATTGTAATCCTCGCGGGGGAAGATAACTCATGCTTTAAATTTAAAGTATCTCGTTCAATAATTAAAAAAAATATGACTGGCTACTTACAGTATTGATACTGTAAGTAGCCCGTCATATTTTTTATTATTATTGAACGAGATACTTTAAATTTGATTTTAAATTAATTTTTTGTTTTCCAATTCCTTTTATGACAAATCCACATTTAAAATAGTATTTTTCTATACTTTTCGTGATCTTCCATATTTTTTTTTTTTTTTTTTTAATCAATAAATAGGTCGTCACGTTCTGGCGAGAGTTGTTTGTCTTCCTAACGAGAACAAGAATTGCCGCCCAGTAAAATACAGTCTGTTTAAACTAACGCAATTCATCCTCCTTTTTTCCTCCCCATTTCCTTTTAGCTATTTTAATACGTCCACGTAAGTCTATACAAGGCGCTGTCTATCGCTCTGTTATGCTTCAATTAGAAAGAAAACGTTCACATAGAACGGACGCATCTTATATTGTGTTGCGGCTAAAAGAATGTCAACACTCGACGGCAATGAAAATTCTTCCATTCCCCCCCCCGTATGTTGGAACTATTACTAGTTCCTAACAGCACATGGGTTTTCTCAAAACGCTGATACTTGCTTATACGTCAGGCATACGTGGGTATTTCATTATAGAATCTTTTTAACTTACTGCATGGTCTCTGTTCAGTCTTGGGAGCTTTTGGGATACCTTCTGTATAGGTGGTTGCGTGTGTAATTATAAAGCAAAGTTTGCGCAATTCCAAACACACCTTGATTCCAGTGGCAAAGAGAAGTGCGAGATGGGAAACCGTGCAGAGATAAGAGGGGAGCACATCCAGCCTCTGGTATTTTCTAATAGTCACCCATTTTAGTATAAAGTTCAACGTCGCTTAACTTTGGTGGCCCAACGGGAACTGGTCTGTCAACATAATTATACCTCCTAGTTACAGATTAGGATATCCATCCTTCCAGGTTTTGCCTCCCCGCTTTAGAATGAAATTAGTTTGTTTACTATCCGACAAGGGAATGCCGATGTGGCTGCTCAGACGATTTTTAATAGGCCAGAGTGTTCCTCTTTTAGTGAGACTAGCTTGACCCCCCTTACCTTCTGATCGTGTGTTACATCTTTCTGCAGCGGGGTGGGGGGGGAGTAAATACCAGCCCTAAACTAAAGACGTGTAATCAACTCTTTCAATTCTTTATCTACGTGTACATCTTTCGCGCCTCGCACTGTAATTATTAATAACTATTACACGCGTTTCTTGTTTGGCCAATCGGAATGATTTTCAAGTTAATCTTTCAGTCCACATGTCTCTAATATATCGATGGTATCCATGAAAGATGACTCTCTCTACAGATCGGACAAGCAATCAACACCTGATTCCCTCCTACACGTTTTTCTTTTATTGGTCCCCGACAAAAGGAGGGTGAACCTGTAAATTCACTCTTGTCCGTTCGTCTGTCCGCACTTTTCTCAATAACTACGCTTTGGAATTTTTTGAAATTTTGCACAAACATTAAACATGATATGAGTAAAAAAGTAACAGAACGGATTTTCCGGGGAAACCCCAGTTACCTCCCTGGGGATGCCTTTCGGGTTAAAATGGCTAAGATTGACACTTTTGTGCTTACTGAATAAAATGATGCCTTGGGTTTTTATAAAACTTTCTGAAAAGTTGTAACCAACCGATTTCTATATACTTTTGTTCGCGATAACTCTTGGGTGTGCCCCAGAGGCTCTTTTAGGACTAATAAAAACCCTCCACTTTTGGGACTATTCGTTGAAAATTTTCTGTGTATGTCTATTTAGCAGTTTTGCATGGTGCTAAACTCAAATTGAAATAGGTTAATGGACTTTGGGGATAAATGGGCGGGGCAATGCTGAACTTAGTCATTTTTATACGTCGCTCACTTTTCACTTACATGCCTGTTTCATGTGTTTCCTCTAATGTCAGTAACCACTTTCAAATTTTCAATTGACAACTTTCACGAAAAATGATTAATGAATAAAATTAATGACTCGTAATTTGCATGCACGAAACTTTCCAACAGAAACATGTACCATATATATAACAAAAGTTAAATAAGATTTTCGAAAGAATTACATTTGCGACAATAGCAAATTCTTTAAAATACGAAAATGTTTTACGGTTCAGACTGAACATATTGACTTCCTGGTTTAAAGTGAACAAAACATTGATGTTTTTTGTTATTTTTTTACAAAACTCGGCCATGTTCTGCGAAGGCTAAAACAAAATAGTTTTCTTTACAAAAACGATTAAATCAAACAGCATAAATATTTGAACCTATAAATTACTTGAAAAAAACCTTTTTCAAAATTTCAGTTTCTGCACTAAATAATCCGAAATGGGTTGATATGTCGCAAAACGAAATAACTAGAGCCAGTTTGCTGTACAAAAAATATATGCCGCTTAAGAAGGCTGCCAGAATGGCGACACTTAAATAATGCTTTAAACTTAATTCGTCGTTTGAAATTGTCGCCATCATAAAAATTGAAGCCGAGAAGGCTGTAAAATTCTACAATTCATAATTCCTTCTTTTCAGAAGCTATAAAATGTTATTACATTTACCTATAGTGACTGATATGACTTTCAGCTTAAAATATGATTTATCTCCCTTGCATTGTTGACTTTTTTTTTTTTTTTTACATCTCAATCATACTGACAAAACTGGACACAGATGGTCTGTGTAATTAAAACATAAGCCTCTTAATTTTTTTTTTTAAATACATGTCTGTGCATCCAGTCATATGGTTTCGCTATATTAAAGCTTTTAAGTGTAACTACGAGAGTAAAGAATTTTACTTCAAGCTTAGATTGAAATCTGACGCGATTTCTGCAATTGGATGTCTTGCCTATTACGCCATTAGTTTAATCATGCTATAAGTGAAATGTAAGTATGGACTTTCCCATCAAGAACGATGGATGTTCGTTTTATTGGACGATCTCTTTATCCAGTTTTGTTTCTAGTTTATCTTGAATTGTGGGGAACATTTCCCATTCGTCAGTAAGAACATAATGTATAGGTTTATGGTGTGGCATATGTCAAAGACCGACATAATCGAGTTTGCTTTTCGCTAAACTAGTTTCCTTTAATATTTCACTTATAACTTTGGGGGGTGGATTCATACCATTTACAGCGCTACGAAAAGTGGTGCATTGGTCCCACTACCGCAACATGTAGTAGTAACATATCTGGTATCTGTCTTAATCAGCCTTAGACTCTTTAGAATTCGACTCTTTAGAAATATAAATATTTATTCTGTCATTATCCATCTTAATTACCGCCTCCTTTGGGGTTAGAGTACCTGTTGGTTCGTTATGCCTTTCCTTAAACCAAGCACTAACTTTAAGTCCGGGTGGCAACAAAAAAAATCTGCCTACCCCTTCTGTAGCGCAGTTATTGTTTTATGAATGCATGCTGTTTTATTTAAGATATCACAAAAATAGCACGTATGGCAGCATCAAGGTGGGTAGTTATCTTTATATTAAACCCATTCTTACGAGTAAGCGTGTTTCTGTGTTTCTTGCATGTACATGAATAAACATTTTAATTCTAATGTAAATGTTGCAATAAAAATCACAAATGCGTTTTTCTTTTATGATTTTAAATCTAAAAAAAAAAAAAAACTAAAATAATATTGAATCCTGGGCAACATCGTCTAGGTCCAGTTTGAATATTTACACCAGAGTCACACTTATGCTATTCATCTCTTGTAAACACTTATTCCAAAGTTCAGATTGAAATAGTGCAATTTGCATGGTTTCCTCCAATAATTGATTCCGCTCAAGAAGTTCCCTGTTTGATGACGTTGTATCGTATCTCTACTATTATTTAAAAAAAAAATGGAATCGTGATTTCACGAACGTTTAAAGTTCCACTCTAATTATTAACCTTTGACCGGCACTTAATCGCCGGCATTGTAAGACTTGAAAAGAATTCATTTATAGACATGACCGTATTTATTTTCAGTATCATTTCGTGCATTTAACTAACAGTATGTCGAACACGTACGCGTGTGGGTGTGGTTAAGGGTCACGATGATATTCTTAGTATTTCGAATATATATTTCAGCTATTTCACTTATGAAATAGAACTATCTGTACTTTATAACCAACGAATAGTTAGGCGCGCGCACACACACACATATGTATATACTGTGGTCTCTTGGTTTTACTGGATTTCAGGACAAGAATTCATCTAGTCTGAAGTTATCTGAGGTCACATCACCTGGAGAAGGTGCACTATTCCTCAGAAAAGCTAGCGTGTTAGTTGGGCCGCATATACTATGTGATTTTGAATATTTAGTCAGGGCTTAAGTGTAGGGATAAGTATCACTGTGCCAGGCTGCCCTGACAAATCCCAAGACAGACACCTTAGACACTTAAGGATAGTGTATAGTAGGCATTCGTGTGGGGGGTGTATATACATATGTAACATATATGTATGTATGTATATACATATATATATATATATATAATTAGTGATATGCAAATTACCATTAGCGTATTAAGCGATGCTCTTTGTCCAAATACCTAAGCTCAGTTTGTTTACACAATGGCAAAAGATCGTTAATTCACTGCCCGCATAGCAGCACGAAACAGTTAGCTCTGGCTGTCGTTTGGGCGGCCGGATTTCGATTCTGGCTTGAGGTAGTTGCTTGTCTAGCCGCACTGGTGAGCTGTGAAACAGTAATGTATGTGAATGACTGTGTTATGATTATGTATATAATTACAAAGATAAATATTTTAATTTTGTGTTAAAAGAAAGGGTTTACTAACGCAACGACACTCGTAGATAATGCGAGTTAAACAAGAAAACTGTACGATATAAATAAATACTGAATAAATTACAATATTTATTAATCCATCAAACAAAGAATTATAATAAAGAAAAACTGAACTCGTAGATTTTCAGATAGACCATTTTCAATCGGGAACTAAACATTAATAAAAATGTATTACTGATTAGCATAATTTTTTTAATGTTTTCAAAAAAAAAAATTGAAACAAAACTCTTTAATACAATAAAAAATAAATCAAATAATTAATCGAAAAACTATTTAGACTCCGAAGTCAGGATGAATTATGTTGGAGTCCAAAACAATCCATAAAGTAATGATACTCCTTAAGTTCCACACAGAAACTGTAATCGTAGTTGATTATAGTAAATACCAAAATGTCGTGTGTGTAGGATATATATATATATATGGCACAATCACGTTTTCACACCGGTTCTCGCCAGATCACCAAAGTCAAGCAACGATGAGACTGCCTAGTACCAGATGAGTGACCATTTGGGAAGGCTAGGCGCTCTGTAGCGCGCCGTCGTAGAAATTTTCAGGTTAGTATCTGGGGCGCATTAAGTCATTGAGAGATATGCACCTTCATTCTTTAAGACCTGCATCTAAAAGAATGAAAAATTGATATAAAAACCTGCGATCTACTAAATGTTCTGTCTTGTGGCAGTCATCTGCACCGACAAAGATTCGCAGTAATATCTGAAAATGTTATTGGTTCTACACAAAGCCTTTACCGCTATAAACAAATCTGTGGATTTACAAGCAACTTAGTTGTTGTGGCGAAATCTACGGGAGAGTCCATTTTATTATAGTGTGTGTGCGTGCGTTACTACTATTAAAACTCTGTACATTAATATTTAAGATGACAAGAGAAAAAGGAGTTAGTGAATAAGTGACGAGTGAAATACAATAATATAAATACTTGAGCGGAAGCATTATTTTGACATCACTATATATTCTGACTTTGAAATCCTTTGGTTTTGTGATGTTTGTTTCTGTGCTCTCTTTCACGGTTGAAAAACCACTTGTCAATACCAAGAGAAGAGAATAACGGTTAATGAGATTGAATGATTGTCGGTCGGAATGGAAGTACCAACATTGATCAAAGATATGAACTTCATTTCCTTATGGGGGTGATTTATGATTAAAAAAATTACATTAATTTGAAGACTAACAAGTCGTAATCGACAGGGAAGCAATCTCGCAATAATGTGTTCGATAGGCGGGAACACTTGCAAAGAAGTGGTGTTCATATATAATACTGAGGAAACGAAGCACGACTGTGCATGTTAAAGATAATCCGGTAATCGTTTTATCATATATATCCAGACATTATAAAATTACAGCTTTTAAATGTAGCTAGATAAGCAAGTACTTCAAGGTGAGATTGAACTCTGGCTTTGATAAACAAACGTCTTACTCTTTACGCTATTAATTCAATCTTACAACAATCAAGATCAGTGTAGTATCTGTTCTGATACCTTTTCTGTCCTCGGTCGGTGGAGAAGTTCTTCATGACCGAGACAATTTTTGTTCCTATCAAAAGTGCTTCTTTTTGGGAGCTGGATTCACCCACATTGAAACCTGACCTTGTATTGCTCTGCTCTTGTGGGGAGGCAAGTAAATAGAAACAATAAGTGAAATGTATCGACTTTCCCATCAAGAACGATGAATGATCGTCTTTTAGATATAAACCACTTACTAAATGCAATGTTTACATTTAGTACTGTTTCAAAGCGTTACTGAAACCACCTACATAAGATTAGTGATATCTCTTTACAAGTTTCTTGGCTTTCTTTCTAGTCCACGAACGAAAATTTTGTAAGAAAATGTTATTTCTGAAAGGAATACATTGAAATTACGATGTTTTCTATTCAAATTATGTCTGAAAACCTCTATCCTCCCTTCTCGACGAAATTTACTCAATCTGCTGGGGGTGCATAAAGAGATCCGATAGTGCTTCCATTATCTTGCACATAATAAACCTTGTATAAGCTTTAAGATTTATATATATTTTCTAATCTTTCTATCTATAGAGTACAAACACCTACGCACGGACATTCACTTATATATTTCACCTACGTGAAATCATTTTGATACAGTTATGTGCTAAGATTTTTTCATATAAATAAACGAAACCATATAAATCTAATATTTCGGTCGACTCCTGCCTTCCTCGGTGAATTAGTTATTGTTTTTAACTTCATTGTCTAGTTTTAACGACGAATGCTTACGATAGTCGAATCTCTCCTGATATCAAATGGAGACTGTTAATGCCTAGATTATATATAGACAGCAAGTTGTTGTAACGTATATTGGTAACAGATCCAATATTTCTACATTGAAAAGCGCCATAGAATCAAAAATATAAAATCATTTTTTTGTGTGTGTGTGTGTGTGTGTGTGTGTGTGTGTGTGTGTGTGTGTGTGTGTGTGTGTGTCTCTCGAATGTACATCTATGCCTTAGGTTTCAAAAAACAGTGGAAACCTTACCTGTGGCGAATAAAATAGCACTCGTAACTGTTTAGTCTTTACTGAAGAATGGTCGCAATTAATTTTATCTAAGAGTTAGATTCGATGTTTCCGTGAAATCGGGGGTATCGATATACTATAAAACAGATGCATAGTGCCATTTGAAAATAAATTTTATATAAAACTATTCTGCACGGTTACAATTCTATATAATATGAATATATAAACTTCTTAATCATTCCTTGATGAACCCCAAAACCGACCTCGTGATGAATTTATTTTTTTAACAGTATTTCTGACTTCATACTTAATTATTTCTATTTATTACTTCCTGCATCTCAAGTGCGTTTTTATATACCAAAAGTTGGAATAATTCCTATAGTTTCTAAACTCTAAGTGTTCTTTGTTATTAGTCATAGAATAATAATGCCGACCATCCTATGACACCTGCGTCAATGGTGCTTCATGCCAACTTACTTTCGTTCAATAGTTCACACGTAAGTGTTTATTATTCATAACGTTTTGATGACACATGCGCTGTGTCGAGGATGGTTTAATACCAAATTGGCAATTTTGTTCAACAGTTTTTAAGCAAATTATTACTTTTAGTATTGTTACTGCCCCCTACACACACCGATCCACCAATATCGCATGGATGATTCATGTCAAGGTCCACACAACTTTAAAGTAGTTTTCGAGTCTATCTGTGACGTATATATAAGCAAAAATCGCTCTTCGGTGACTAGAAGTGTTTATACAGGGTGTCCAAAAAGTAACTGAAGCTTTTTTTTCTTTTTTTTTTTTTTTAACTTAAGTAGCTTTCTTTTTTGTATATATATATCTTTCTGGAATTTTAATGCAATCTAAGACATTGAATGTTTTTTTATGCAAAATTCAAACCATCTTTATTTATGAAAAATAGTGTTTAAATGTTGCCTATTTTCACATTCGCATATTTGTGCTCTTTTCAAAACCTTATTCATGACAAATTGCAGAACCTCGGGATTGCGATGTAACTCTTATATCGTTCGTCAGCTGGAAGACCTCGAAACGTAAAATTTCAGACCCTGCCAGAATTGAAGGAAAATATCAAGAACGAAATAAGGGAGTTAAATTGCAACCCAGAGATTCTGCAATCTGTCATGAATGTTTTGGAAAGAGTACAAATATACGAAGCTGAAAATGGGCAACATTTAAAAGACATTATTTTTCATAAATAAACTTTGTTTGAATTTCGCATTTAAAAAACTCCTGATGTCTTGGATTGTGTTAAAATTACAGAAAAATTTAAAAAAAATAAAGAATCTAAGTTTAAAACGCTCCAGTTACTTTTTGAACACCCTGTATAAATATTACGATTAACTTGTCTGTTTCCTATAGTCTAACAGTTAGATCCGCAATCTGTTTTTATCCTTCCTGTTTGTGGAGTCACACGGCAAAGCTGACATAACTACACAGTTTTCAGTGGTATAATATGCATCTATTATACTAACGCTAAGTTGATCAGGTTTGGTATTGAGTTATGTTTGAAAAACTTTGATTTTAATTGTTTTAATTACCCGTAATTAACAATTAGTGATCCATCTCTTGTCTATCACTTTCATCCTCTTTCGGTGTTTTTCATCCCCTATCTCTTACTGTGCATATCTTAAAAGTCGAAGTTCATAAAAATAAAATTAAAATATGAAATAATTTATTGTAAACAAAGGGATTATCGCCACAGTAATATTTAATGTGTAGTTGGACAGAAGAGGTATGGAGCAGAAATAGGCTGTTTGCCTTTTTTTTACATTAACTGCTATTACAAACTTGCCTTTTCCATATCTAAATAATTTAACGAGCTTGATGAGTGTCCCACTGTTTCTCTAATGTATACTGTATCTCCCTCTTATATTATTACTTTACATATCCACATATTTTATTTTTAAAATTTCTTTTATCGATTTTAAATGTTTACTTCATGTTCTCAATCCGCGAGTAGAGCTAAGTTATGAAAATATGGTATATAGATATACTTTTTATGAAATAATTAATGTGTCTGACTTGTCTGCGCTCTTTACTACAGTTTAATGGTTCCCCAATATCTATATTTCATTTAAACGTGGAAATTTTCATTGGACAACGTAGTCACTTCTAGTGAATTGGGTAAGCCTTGCCTTGCAATAAAATGTCCGGATAGTTTAAAAATGTTCTTGCACTTTTTTTAAAACTGAATTCACATTAACTTTGAAAACTTTCTGGTTTTAGTCAAGATTGTATTCTCTTGATTTCTGATTCCTGCTGTTCAACATTGTCAGCATGAGTCTTAGGTAATTATTAATCTAAAGGAACCATATTTTGTCACCGGACAGAAACCGGAAGTAAAAAAGAACAGAAAATCTTAACTATATATTTTTTCTCAAATTAAATCTGAATTCAGTTTCAGATAAGGCTATTTTACAAGAACTGCAATTCTTTTGTTTCTTCTAACCAAAGTTTACTATAAATGTGTTTTTTAAATGGCCCGATCGGATCAGATGGCTTGAAAATACTTCCTAACCAAAACATTTGCCAAATATGTCATTTTCCCTTTCCGTTTGCAAAACTCTATCTAGTTTTCTTACTGAAACATTTTATATTTTAAGATATAAAGAACTTGAAGCATAAAATGTTTATTTATTTTTTTTTACCAAAATGACCAGACTTGACATTAAATAACTCGAAAAGGGTTGATATGCCGTAAAACAGTCGCATGAGACGTAAACAAAACCAATCATGCAATATTGTAAGCATTCAATGTTCATATGGTAAAACTGTTTGGAATGAGATTTGTCTATAACGAAGTAATTGTTATAGTCGTGTTCAATTTTATTATTTACAACGTAGCTCCATTGCTATTTTTGTAATAGCACATAACGTACGGCGTCGGATACATTATGTACATTAATATATAGTCGAATATACCACCCTTGTTCTAAAGACCTTTCTCTCGCCCTCTAATAATCTGAAGTCTATAAACAAAGATCTATTGTTACGACTATTTTTCGTTATTTGCCAGGGCAGATAAGGCTGCATGCTTTAAACGGGCATTGGTCGAATAATCTATCGCACCCACCACGCACAAATAGACCATTAGAAACCTTTATCTTATCTTGCATGTTGGCTGGACTAATCTGAGTAATGAGAATGCGGAGAAGACATTTTATTGAACCAAAAAAACGTCCGATTGTACTGCGACTCGCAACACTCATTGTGTAAAGATGAAGCCTTCAGCTAGAAAAATGATCATAGATGAATAGTGATTGAATGTTAGAAAAATATATTTTATACTTTCTGCACAAACGTGCTTATCGTGTGTGTGTGTGTGTGTGTGTGTGTCTCTCTCTCTCTCTCTCTCTCTCTCTCTGGCTCTCTCTCTCTCTCTCTGGCTCTCTCTCTCTCTCTCTGGCTCTCTCTCTCTCTCTGGCGCTCTCTCTCTCTCTGGCGCTCTCTCTCTCTCTGGCGCTCTCTCTCTCTCTCTCTGGCGCTCTCTCTCTCTCTGGCGCTCTCTCTCTCTCTCTGGCGCTCTCTCTCTCTCTCTGGCGCTCTCTCTCTCTCTCTGGCGCTCTCTCTCTCTCTCTGGCGCTCTCTCTCTCTCTCTGGCGCTCTCTCTCTCTCTCTGGCTCTCTCTCTCTCTCTCTCTGGCTCTCTCTCTCTCTCTCTCTGGCTCTCTCTCTCTCTCTCTCTCTGGCTCTCTCTCTCTCTCTCTCTCTGGCTCTCTCTCTCTCTCTCTGGCTCTCTCTCTCTCTCTGGCTCTCTCTCTCTCTCTGGCTCTCTCTCTCTCTCTGGCTCTCTCTCTCTCTCTGGCTCTCTCTCTCTCTCTGGCTCTCTCTCTCTCTCTCTGGCTCTCTCTCTCTCTCTCTGGCTCTCTCTCTCTCTCTCTGGCTCTCTCTCTCTCTCTCTCTGGCTCTCTCTCTCTCTCTCTCTGGCTCTCTCTCTCTCTCTCTCTCTGGCTCTCTCTCTCTCTCTCTCTCTGGCTCTCTCTCTCTCTCTCTCTCTGGCTCTCTCTCTCTCTCTCTCTGGCTCTCTCTCTCTCTGGCTCTCTCTCTGGCTCTCTCTCTCTCTGGCTCTCTCTCTGGCTCTCTCTCTCTCTGGCTCTCTCTCTCTGGCTCTCTCTCTCTCTGGCTCTCTCTCTGGCTCTCTCTCTCTCTGGCTCTCTCTCTCTCTGGCTCTCTCTCTGGCTCTCTCTCTCTCTGGCTCTCTCTCTCTCTGGCTCTCTCTCTCTCTGGCTCTCTCTCTCTCTCTCTGGCTCTCTCTCTCTCTCTCTGGCTCTCTCTCTCTCTCTCTCTCTCTGGCTCTCTCTCTCTCTCTCTCTCTGCTGGCTCTCTCTCTCTCTCTCTCTCTGGCTCTCTCTCTCTCTCTCTCTCTCTCTGGCTCTCTCTTTCTTTCTCAATGTAGAAATGTTCTTTCTAATCACGGCTTTCATAAATCTTAGAAAAAAAAAAAGAAGAACATTAAATACTTTACTTATACAATATCTGGAGGTGTATTCGCCGTTTACAATATACATGCACATATAAAACAGTCCTGGTGGTTATTGTGAAATAGACGTATTTCAGTGTTCGCTCAGCTTTGGTTGGAACATGACGTCAACAGCCGGATTATGCCGAGTGTCGCCGATAGAATCATAACAACGCTACGTAAAATAAAATAACAAATAAAATAACAAACAAAATAACAAATGTTAAATAAAGAAACCAAGAACAAAAAACGACATACCGAAATTTGGTATGTGATTAATCATTTTTTATATAACTGTCAAAAGGTGAGAAGCAAAAAATTTGTGGGAGGGATGTTTTAAAACGTTCAAAGAAACTTTCGTTTTTTACAAATATATTTTGCTATTTTTGTTTTTTTTAATGTGTTTTTGTCGAGGAATACTGGAAACAATTTTTTTTTTTTTTATCCAAGTATTTTTTGTAAAAAGTTTCAACAAAATGTTATAAACTTTGTAGCTAGAATTTGTTTTCCTAGAGAGTGAGATGGGATGAACAACTGTTTAAATATTTTTCCAAGGCCAAGGAAACTTCGTTAGGTAGATTTTTTTTTTTTTCTCAAGGTTTTTGGACCGCATCAGACGATAAGAAAAGGTAGCAGAAATCGAAGGAAGCTCTTTATCAACTGTGTAGCTTCCGGTGATGTAGTTTAATATAGAAACAAATGGATGACTACCGAATTTTTTTCTTCATATAACCTCAAAAAGATAGCTGCCGAGAAGTTCCCTGCTGGTTCCGCACTCGTTTTTGTTGTGTTGTGTGATATCTTTCCACGTCTCCTCCACACGATATGTAATGGCCTTCGTGTCAGGATCGATGAAATGAATGCTGTGGTTTGCCGTTATATGATGAAATCACTCCTTCCACTTTGCTATATGCCTTCCAGCAGTCTGAGACGACCGTGGTTGCCGGCAGAATATATATTATTGGAAGAAGTGGTTCTTCCATTCCGATTTGGTACAGTGACCAAGAAACCCTTCTCGGCGGGGTCGTATCCACCGAAGACCTAGAGCGGTGTAAGGAGCATGTCGATGTTATATTTGCGTCGATTGAAAACACGTCAATCTCCTCCCTGGGCCTTCTATCTGCCAGGGATTCCGAAGAAAATAGTTCTGGCAAATGTCTCTAAGCATTCCTCCAATCTGCGATGGTGTGCAGATCCCGGACAATATTCTCGCTGGAGATTTTTTTTTTTTTTTTAGCCATTTCATAGGCTCAAAGATATATGATCTTGATGATGGTCGAGATTTTCAGCCTAGCTTGGTTGAAGAACGTTCTACTTCTAATAGACCTTAATTTTTCGACACTGCAACTGTATTATCTCCATCCATATCCATCAGTTATCGATCCTCTTCTGGCACATTTGGCCGCATGTAGTGCATTTCATTTTGCCTGCAATTAGTTTTTGTTTCCCTCTTCCAATATTCATCTAAAAGTCGTCTGCCAGCTACAAAAATAAGATCACGCATAAATAATTTCAAACAAAAACTAAACAAATCTAATTGCAATACAACTAGAATTGAAACTGACTGACGAACAGTCTATTTATACAAGATATTCGTTATCTAAAATAATGACTTTAAAACTAGCTGCCTTTTCCGTGAACTCTATTAGTAGTTATATGTCGTAGGATTTGTTCAGAGATATTTCGATAGTTATATTTCTATAATTTTTTTGTAGATTGGGATACGATTTCGTTTCGTTTAATCCTGTTACGATTTAGCTTGTCTTTTAATTGTACGCGTGTCCTTTTTCTTGAGATTCTCGGATATGTTTTTGAGGAAAAATTGGCTCTGAAATATTTTGGTCTTTCTCATCAAATCTCTCGAGTACATATATTTTGCTTCTCATAAAATTAGTTCTCTACATGGTTTTAGATACTTTCTCATGCCTGAAACGATTCTCTACAAATTTACTATCAGACCATGTATGTGGTGAATCTGTCCCACTTGAAGTTTCTTGATAGGTTCAGAAACGTATTCGTAATTTTATCGCCCCCACCATCGTATCTTTTTCAATACAACCTCTCAGATGTGATGTTGTTAGCCTCGGTCTTTTCTATAAATGCTTTCATAGCATATATTCTTCAGAATTGTCTAATCTATTCTGTTTTTTCTTTTTCCGGTTCGTTTAGTCTAGTGGTCTCCATCAATTCGCTGTTTTTGTACTTCATTGTAACACAGCTTCCAATTCCAGATTTTTAAGACCCGCAGACTTGTGGAACTGTCTTCCTGTTTTCCTCTTACTTTTAACATTGGTCTTTTCAAGACTATGGTCAACAGGCATCTCCTGTCTTCGCGATAATCATATTTTGTTCTTGTTAGCTCCTTACATTAAGTGCCCTCATGCTTTGTCTGGAGCGACTTAAATCGTTTCTATAAAGAATTACACGCATAGTATGAGCACACCTCTAAGATTATGAATAACTTAATCTGCATACATATATATATATATATATATATATATATATATATATATATATATATATATATAGAGAGAGAGAGAGAGAGGTACTTTGTGAGTTCGTTCTCTATGGAAAAAATCTGAATAAAGAAAGTCAGATTTTGACCAAAGTTAACACCCTTATACAGCCTAACATCATCACAAGTGACTTTGAGAATTTTTATCATACAAGCAGAAGGCCCGGCGTATAAAATCAATTGTACGTTCTTTGATAATACAGTGCGTATTCGAATGAATATATCTGTTTAGAGCACAATTGAACCATGTTATTCGACTTCATTTTAAATTGAAATTCAAGCCATTATATAAAATAAACAGGTTCTCTACAGTGTAATGTAGGTTACAATGTATTGTGGACTAAGTCACTACAGAGGCATGTGAAGCTTCCTCCAGGTGCACCGCTGTGGGCCTCTAACTAGAGCAGTCAATCAATCTATTTGATTGAAAAATGATTTTCGATGACAAAAGTATTGTAAGATTGAACATTCGTTGATCCTCATTCAATCCCGGGCGAAGTCGTGTCTCCATGCTAGTATAAAATTAAACGGAAACTTAATATTTATTTTTACTATAAAATAAAACATGCAAAAATTATATTTCGTCTTATTTTGAAAAAAAATTTTAAACCTTATTCAACTGTGGAATTTTCACGGAATTTACAATTATTTCGGATTATGTTTCTAATTTTTTTTTTTTTTTTTTTTTTTTTTTTTTTTTTTTTTTTTTCCAGATCAGAATTTATAATTCTGTCCAATATTTTATTTGCTCGTCTTCAAAAATCTCCACATTTGTATAAAAGTCACTTTGTGTGAGTTCCTTCCTTATAGGTTCAGCCGTTTCGGAACCTATATCTTTTGCAAATTTCACACAAAGCTAATTTGTCTGGAGTGTTCTTAGATTTGTTTTAGTACAAAAATTCATCTGATAAGTATCGAAAAAATCCGATTAAAAATACTTTTCTCTCTTATAGATAACAATATTATTAAAAATTATAGGAAATATTTTACGTTACACAGACAAAGAGAAAGAAAGTCTCACCATATCATTTCTTCAAAAAAAAAAAAAAAAAAAAAACACATTGTCGTCTGGAGATATAGCTCAGTGGTAGGGCATTCACTACAGATCGAATGATCCTCCTATTCAAGCCTATGTATACCTCACCATTTTATAAGTTTTTCTTAATGAGTTCAATTTATAATAAGAGTTTAAAATCGCCGCAAATCATTTCTTCGTTTGCATATTTTTAAACTAAATATTAATTGGAAGTGGCTTTTCCAGGGCATTCATCGTCAAGCCCAAATATCAGCTGACGTGATATGGTAATCAAAGATGGAATTTTATGAACGACATTATCTTTTTTTTTTTAATTTTTCTTTCTTTATTTTTTGCGAATTAGTCCATCGGGCAATTTATTCCTCGTAATATATAATAGAGGATTGATTCTCTAATACATACGCAAACTGCATAAATTAAAATATCATGTTTAAGCGTATTGTACGACCAGGCAACGGTGGGTGGCCAACTAGTATAAATCTAAAACATGGTCTTCAGAAGCAAGATTTTAAAAAGATCAGGAATAATTTGGACTATTTGGACTAATGCTATATAGTGGCATTCGCAAAATGTTTCGGCTAACGTAACCTTCAGCCTTCTTCAGGTGTATCTTGTAAAACTCGGGAACCTGTACTGAATTTTAAACGGAACCTTTATTTAATCTACGGGCATAGCATGCGCCTGACCATGATTAGGTGATTCGCAAATGTATTAGTATCGCTCGCACTTGGGATTGAACCTTCAACCTCTAGAAAACTGTCACTTAGTACTTTATCCGTTACGCCATGGCTCATTATGCTAAATCAAATTCGGTTCTAAGTGACGCTCTTCTGGAGTTGGAAAGTTCAATCAACTCTGTACGGACGACACTAAGAATACATCTGCAAATTACTTGGGGCTTCTATGCAATCATGACTTACGACCTACCTGGATACGGCTGACGGAAAGTGTTAGCTACCCATGTGGATTACCAGTTCCGTTCTAAATTTAGTGTAGATTCCAGAGTTCACAGAAAGAGTTCGACAAGATACATCTGGAGAAGGTCGGCGGTTACATCGACCGAAATGTTGCGAGAAACCCCCTTCAAGATGAGAACAGTAGTCGAAATGATACAAATTGCTTCTGATGACCATGTTATAGATTGCTTTGCTCATTTTCAAAAATATAAAATATCGAATTGTCTTTTGTCATCAGTAATAGATAAAAAATATTTTATAAATAACTTAGTCTGCATAATTAATAAAGGTGGCGGAGAAATATTTCGTATTTGTTTCACTATAATAATACTAATCTTTTAAATCTATCAGTATTTACAGAGGCTATCCATTGTTTCTTAATGTTGAATGGAAGCCATAATCTTTCTCCCCCTTTCTCCATGCGTTTTAGCCTGACCGTCAATATAATTTCCAACCATAGCTGTTTTTATTGAATTAAAAAAAAAAAACAAAAAAAAACAAAAAAAAAAAAACTTTTCCGCAATCAAATCGCAGCCTCCTCCTACTCTTCTGCTCTAAGCTGGTCTTCTACAACGAATAACCAAATTCGAGTTTCATGTTTTAACCTAGAAAAATATTGATCTATCGATCCTAGCGTTTTCTACGCAACGCGATCGATACCAGTCAAACATTGTCTGTTTCCATTCTACTTTTTTCGCTTACCTGACCGAATTATTAATGGTGAAAGAATTTATAAGATATTCAGATAAAAACTACAGAATTGTTTGAGCGACAAAAATTTATCATTTTAATTGGACACTTATAGGCTCCAAGACTATTGGACATAATTGCAGGAAAATTGCAATGAAGCATCCTTACGATAGTAGGTGTAATAATGGGGGAGGATATTAATACTACTGCTAATATTTAAAAAAAAAAAAAAAAAAAAAAAGTAAAAACTTATGCTCCAAAACGTCAAATTTGGCTTGAAGTATCCTTAGAATGCCGGTTGCATCAGGAGTCAAAATTAAAATGCTACTTTTCTTATTGATAACAAGCCTTTGTTACAATGTACTAATCAGAAATCAAAACCTTGAAGCGTTGACATGAAATGTGTTGTATTCAAACTATAACATTTCATTGCTAGCAGTATATAATAAATACGCTCAAAATTATTTTATTTTGATATATTGATTTCAACAGTGGATTGTGTTCGAAAACGTAATCTTTTCTTTGGTTTAACTATTAATATATTTTTCGGTGGAATGGTATTTTTCTATTTAACTCTTAAAGAAACAACATAAGGACATTAAAATAAGAATGATTACTTTTGAAGTCTTGCTTGACATCCCTCCGACACACACACACACATATATATATATATATATATATAATATATATATGAGAAAGAGAGAGATAGGGTGAGAGAGATGTGGAGATATACCTATAGAGATGGGGTATGTGTGTTTTATTTCAATCTCGGAGATTTTGCTTAAATCATTACAAGTTGTTTCAATCGGCAGGACAATAAAATTATCCTACGGATCTTATCGGACAATCCAAGCTATATATATATATATATATATATATATATATATATATATATATATATATGACAGATAGTGAACAGTGTATAAAGCGTGACACACACACTCCAGTTGGGTAAAACTAACTTATTGTTAGTAGAAAACTTGAATGTGCTGTGTGAGTCGTGACATATTTTCGTTTTACGTTTAATCGAAATGACGAGTTTTAAAACTGAAACGTGACTTCCATATAACATTGTGAATGCCCTAGTTTTTTTTTTTTTTTTTTCTTCTGCTATTAAATGATACTTGTTTAGCTTGTAAAAAGACTCTAAAGATGTTGAATAAATGCTCGCCTATGACCGAGGTTACTCAACCAGTCGAAAATGGTTTAGTGTGTGTGTGTGTGTGTGTGATATAAGTAAATAACAATAAATCAAGGTGGGAAAACTGACAACGTAACCGGTTACAATTTGCGTCAACAAAAAGTCCATTTATGTTCACAACCAAGTTCACTCGAAAACAAAAATCAATCTTGCGTTGACGTGATATGTCGATCTCGTTTATCACGACATACAGATCCTTTCCGTCTATATCCCTCCTTTTCTATATCTGTCTCATATCCACACCCTAGGCAGGTTGAACTGACTTTCCTCAAAGGAGGAAGTCCCATGGAAATATCAAATTCACAAGCGATCCTTAGTCGCT
>NC_136482.1:20976007-21003507 GCF_053919585.1 Euprymna scolopes
GATAGAATCATAACAACGCTACGTAAAATAAAATAACAAATAAAATAACAAACAAAATAACAAATGTTAAATAAAGAAACTAAGAACAAAAAACGACATACCGAAATTTGGTATGTGATTAATCATTTTTTATATAACTGTCAAAAGGTGAGAAGCAAAAAATTTGTGGGAGGGATGTTTTAAAACGTTCAAAGAAACTTTCGTTTTTTACAAATATATTTTGCTATTTTTTGTTTTTTTTAATGTGTTTTTGTCGAGGAATACTGGAAACAATTTTTTTTTTTTTTATCCAAGTATTTTTTGTAAAAAAGTTTCAACAAAATGTTATAAACTTTGTAGCTAGAATTTGTTTTCCTAGAGAGTGAGATGGGATGAACAACTGTTTAAATATTTTTCCAAGGCCAAGGAAACTTCGTTAGGTAGATTTTTTTTTTTCTCAAGGTTTTTGGACCGCATCAGACGATAAGAAAAGGTAGCAGAAATCGAAGGAAGCTCTTTATCAGCTGTGTAGCTTCCGGTGATGTAGTTTAATATAGAAACAAATGGATGACTACCGAATTTTTTTCTTCATATAACCTCAAAAAGATAGCTGCCGAGAAGTTCCCTGCTGGTTCCGCACCTGTTTTTGCTGTGTTGTGTGATATCTTTCCACGTCTCCTCCACACGATATGTAATGGCCTTCGTGTCAGGATCGATGAAATGAATGCTGTGGTTTGCCGTTATGATGAAATCACTCCTTCCACTTTGCTATATGCCTTCCAGCAGTCTGAGACGACCGTGGTTGCCGGCAGAATATATATTATTGGAAGAAGTGGTTCTTCCATTCCGATTTGGTACAGTGACCAAGAAACCCTTCTCGGCGGGGTCGTATCCACCGAAGACCTAGAGCGGTGTAAGGAGCATGTCGATGTTATATTTGCGTCGATTGAAAACACGTCAATCTCCTCCCTGGGCCTTCTATCTGCCAGGGATTCCGAAGAAAATAGTTCTGGCAAATGTCTCTAAGCATTCCTCCAATCTGCGATGGTGTGCAGATCCCGGACAATATTCTCGCTGGAGATTTTTTTTTTTTTAGCCATTTCATAGGCTCAAAGATATATGATCTTGATGATGGTCGAGATTTTCAGCCTAGCTTGGTTGAAGAACGTTCTACTTCTAATAGACCTTAATTTTTTCGACACTGCAACTGTATTATCTCCATCCATATCCATCAGTTATCGATCCTCTTCTGGCACATTTGGCCGCATGTAGTGCATTTCATTTTTGCCTGCAATTAGTTTTTGTTTCCCTCTTCCAATATTCATCTAAAAGTCGTCTGCCAGCTACAAAAATAAGATCACGCATAAATAATTTCAAACAAAAACTAAACAAATCTAATTGCAATACAACTAGAATTGAAACTGACTGACGAACAGTCTATTTATACAAGATATTCGTTATCTAAAATAATGACTTTAAAACTAGCTGCCTTTTCCGTGAACTCTATTAGTAGTTATATGTCGTAGGATTTGTTCAGAGATATTTCGATAGTTATATTTCTATAATTTTTTTGTAGATTGGGGTACGATTTCGTTTCGTTTAATCCTCTTACGATTTAGCTTGTCTTTTAATTGTACGCGTGTCCTTTTTCTTGAGATTCTCGGATATGTTTTTGAGGAAAAATTGACTCTGAAATATTTTGGTCTTTCTCATCAAATCTCTCGAGTACATATATTTTGCTTCTCATAAAATTAGTTCTCTACATGGTTTTAGATACTTTCTCATGCCTGAAACGATTCTCTACAAATTTACTATCAGACCATGTATGTGGTGAATCTGTCCCACTTGAAGTTTCTTGATAGGTTCAGAAACGTATTCGTAATTTTATCGCCCCCACCATCGTATCTTTTTCAATACAACCTCTCAGATGTGATGTTGTTAGCCTCGGTCTTTTCTATAAATGCTTTCATAGCATATATTCTTCAGAATTGTCTAATCTATTGTTTTTTCTTTTTCCGGTTCGTTTAGTCTAGTGGTCTCCATCAATTCGCTGTTTTTGTACTTCATTGTAACACAGCTTCCAATTCCAGATTTTTAAGACCCGCAGACTTGTGGAACTGTCTTCCTGTTTTCCTCTTACTTTTAACATTGGTCTTTTCAAGACTATGGTCAACAGGCATCTCCTGTCTTCGCGATAATCATATTTTGTTCTTGTTAGCTCCTTACATTAAGTGCCCTCATGCTTTGTCTGGAGCGACTTAAATCGTTTCTATAAAGAATTACACGCATAGTATGAACACACCTCTAAGATTATGAATAACTTAATCTGCATATATATATATATATATATATATAGAGAGAGAGAGAGAGAGAGGTACTTTGTGAGTTCGTTCTCTATGGAAAAAATCTGAATAAAGAAAGTCGGATTTTGACCAAAGTTAACACCCTTATACAGCCTAACATCATCACAAGTGACTTTGAGAATTTTTATCATACAAGCAGAAGGCCCGGCGTATAAAATCAATTGTACGTTCTTTGATAATACAGTGCGTATTCGAATGAATATATCTGTTTAGAGCACAATTGAACCATGTTATTCGACTTCATTTTAAATTGAAATTCAAGCCATTATATAAAATAAACAGGTTCTCTACAGTGTAATGTAGGTTACAATGTATTGTGGACTAAGTCACTACAGAGGCATGTGAAGCTTCCTCCAGGTGCACCGCTGTGGGCCTCTAACTAGAGCAGTCAATCAATCTATTTGATTGAAAAATGATTTTCGATGACAAAAGTATTGTAAGATTGAACATTCGTTGATCCTCATTCAATCCCGGGCGAAGTCGTGTCTCCATGCTAGTATAAAATTAAACGGAAACTTAATATTTATTTTTACTATAAAATAAAACATGCAAAAATTATATTTCGTCTTATTTTGAAAAAAAATTTTAAACCTTATTCAACTGGAATTTTCACGGAATTTACAATTATTTCGGATTATGTTTCTAATTTTTTTTTTTTTTTTTTTTTTTTTTTTCCAGATCAGAATTTATAATTCTGTCCAATATTTTATTTGCTCGTCTTCAAAAATCTCCACATTTGTATAAAAGTCACTTTGTGTGAGTTCCTTCCTTATAGGTTCAGCCGTTTCGGAACCTATATCTTTTGCAAATTTCACACAAAGCTAATTTGTCTGGAGTGTTCTTAGATTTGTTTTAGTACAAAAATTCATCTGATAAGTATCGAAAAAATCCGATTAAAAATACTTTTCTCTCTTATAGATAACAATATTATTAAAAATTATAGGAAATATTTTACGTTACACAGACAAAGAGAAAGAAAGTCTCACCATATCATTTCTTCAAAAAAAAAAAAAAAAAAAAAAACACATTGTCGTCTGGAGATATAGCTCAGTGGTAGGGCATTCACTACAGATCGAATGATCCTCCTATTCAAGCCTATGTATACCTCACCATTTTATAAGTTTTTCTTAATGAGTTCAATTTATAATAAGAGTTTAAAATCGCCGCAAATCATTTCTTCGTTTGCATATTTTTAAACTAAATATTAATTGGAAGTGGCTTTTCCAGGGCATTCATCGTCAAGCCCAAATATCAGCTGACGTGGTATGGTAATCAAAGATGGAATTTTATGAACGACATTATCTTTTTTTTTTTAATTTTTCTTTCTTTATTTTTTGCGAATTAGTCCATCGGGCAATTTATTCCTCGTAATATATAATAGAGGATTGATTCTCTAATACATACGCAAACTGCATAAATTAAAATATCATGTTTAAGCGTATTGTACGACCAGGCAACGGTGGGTGGCCAACTAGTATAAATCTAAAACATGGTCTTCAGAAGCAAGATTTTAAAAAGATCAGGAATAATTTGGACTATTTGGACTAATGCTATATAGTGGCATTCGCAAAATGTTTCGGCTAACGTAACCTTCAGCCTTCTTCAGGTGTATCTTGTAAAACTCGGGAACCTGTACTGAATTTTGAACGGAACCTTTATTTAATCTACGGGCATAGCATGCGCCTGACCATGATTAGGTGATTCGCAAATGTATTAGTATCGCTCGCACTTGGGATTGAACCTTCAACCTCTAGAAAACTGTCACTTAGTACTTTATCCGTTACGCCATGGCTCATTATGCTAAATCAAATTCGGTTCTAAGTGACGCTCTTCTGGAGTTGGAAAGTTCAATCAACTCTGTACGGACGACACTAAGAATACATCTGCAAATTACTTGGGGCTTCTATGCAATCATGACTTACGACCTACCTGGATACGGCTGACGGAAAGTGTTAGCTACCCATGTGGATTACCAGTTCCGTTCTAAATTTAGTGTAGATTCCAGAGTTCACAGAAAGAGTTCGACAAGATACATCTGGAGAAGGTCGGCGGTTACATCGACCGAAATGTTGCGAGAAACCCCCTTCAAGATGAGAACAGTAGTCGAAATGATACAAATTGCTTCTGATGACCATGTTATAGATTGCTTTGCTCATTTTCAAAAATATAAAATATCGAATTGTCTTTTGTCATCAGTAATAGATAAAAAATATTTTATAAATAACTTAGTCTGCATAATTAATAAAGGTGGCGGAGAAATATTTCGTATATGTTTCACTATAATAATACTAATCTTTTAAATCTATCAGTATTTACAGAGGCTATCCATTGTTTCTTAATGTTGAATGGAAGCCATAATCTTTCTCCCCCTTTCTCCATGCGTGTTTTAGCCTGACCGTCAATATAATTTCCAACCATAGCTGTTTTTATTGAATTAAAAAAATAAAAAATAAAAAACTTTTCCGCAATCAAATCGCAGCCTCCTCCTACTCTTCTGCTCTAAGCTGGTCTTCTACAACGAATAACCAAATTCGAGTTTCATGTTTTAACCTAGAAAAATATTGATCTATCGATCCTAGCGTTTTCTACGCAACGCGATCGATACCAGTCAAACATTGTCTGTTTCCATTCTACTTTTTTCGCTTACCTGACCGAATTATTAATGGTGAAAAAATTTATAAGATATTCAGATAAAAACTACAGAATTGTTTGAGCGACAAAAATTTATCATTTTAATTGGACACTTATAGGCTCCAAGACTATTGGACATAATTGCAGGAAAATTGCAATGAAGCATCCTTACGATAGTAGGTGTAATAATGGGGGAGGATATTAATACTACTGCTAATATTTTTAAAAAAAAAAAAAAAAAAAGTAAAAACTTATGCTCCAAAACGTCAAATTTGGCTTGAAGTATCCTTAGAATGCCGGTTGCATCAGGAGTCAAAATTAAAATGCTACTTTTCTTATTGATAACAAGCCTTTGTTACAATGTACTAATCAGAAATCAAAACCTTGAAGCGTTGACATGAAATGTGTTGTATTCAAACTATAACATTTCATTGCTAGCAGTATATAATAAATACGCTCAAAATTATTTTATTTTGATATATTGATTTCAACAGTGGATTGTGTTCGAAAACGTAATCTTTTCTTTGGTTTAACTATTAATATATTTTTCGGTGGAATGGTATTTTTCTATTTAACTCTTAAAGAAACAACATAAGGACATTAAAATAAGAATGATTACTTTTGAAGTCTTGCTTGACATCCCTCCGACACACACACACACGCACACACACATATATATATATATATAATATATATGAGAAAGAGAGAGATAGGGTGAGAGAGATGTGGAGATATACCTATAGAGATGGGGTATGTGTGTTTTATTTCAATCTCGGAGATTTTGCTTAAATCATTACAAGTTGTTTCAATCGGCAGGACAATAAAATTATCCTACGGATCTTATCGGACAATCCAAGCTATATATATATATATATATATATATATATATATATATATATATATATGACAGATAGTGAACAGTGTATAAAGCGTGACACACACACTCCAGTTGGGTAAAACAAACTTATTGTTAGTAGAAAACTTGAATGTGCTGTGTGAGTCGTGACATATTTTCGTTTTACGTTTAATCGAAATGACGAGTTTTAAAACTGAAACGTGACTTCCATATAACATTGTGAATGCCCTAGTTTTTTTTTTTTTTTTTTTCTTCTGCTATTAAATGATACTTGTTTAGCTTGTAAAAAGACTCTAAAGATGTTGAATAAATGCTCGCCTATGACCGAGGTTACTCAACCAGTCGAAAATGGTTTAGTGTGTGTGTGTGTGATATAAGTAAATAACAATAAATCAAGGTGGGAAAACTGACAACGTAACCGGTTACAATTTGCGTCAACAAAAAGTCCATTTATGTTCACAACCAAGTTCACTCGAAAACAAAAATCAATCTTGCGTTGACGTGATATGTCGATCTCGTTTATCACGACATACAGATCCTTTCCGTCTATATCCCTCCTTTTCTATATCTGTCTCATATCCACACCCTAGGCAGGTTGAACTGACTTTCCTCAAAGGAGGAAGTCCCATGGAAATATCAAATTCACAAGCGATCCTTAGTCGCTTTTACAGCCCCGTTAAGGGAACTGACGATGTTAGGCTTTTTTCTTTTTTTTTTTTTTTTTATTTTAATAAATATCGATATCCTCTTGTATACGGCGCTTGGTATTCAAATGGTCACCCATCTGGCACTAACCAGGCCTAACGTTGCTCAAACACTGATTTAACGGGTACCAGTAGGTGATAATGCCGCATGCCTCGCATACTTGATTAGAAATAAATATAAATCAGCTAAAACAAAACTATTTTAAGTGGTGAGGGAATGCAAGAAAGTAGAAAGCTAATCCTATAGACATCTGAAATGGATTTTTTTTTTTCAGTGATCACCACTTATCAAGGCCCGGAAGCCACTCGGGGATAAGGGTTATTGCAAGTACATTACGTTAGTGTGGAGATTTGATGAAGTGTTTACTTAAGGGGGCGGTTCATTAGGAATTTGTTAACGTTGGGCTTGAAGACATCCAAGTTGTAGTCAGGTGGGAAGCAGGCAGACGGAACAGTTCCACAGGCGTGCAGTTCTAAGAAAGAAGCTTTGTTCATGGAATCCGCGTTTTGATTTAGGCACAGATATAGAGTGGGGGAAATTTTTCACAGTGGATTCAGCTAGACGGGTGTTTTTCGTAAAAGATTGGTGAGGGGGGACCAGAGATTGGACTTCAGACGAGCACCTGCCATGGAAATAACGATAAAACAAGGATAGGCTTGCAACGTCTCTTCTGTGGGAGAGAGGTTGCAGGGTAGAGAAAAGGGCATCCCCCACTAAGCCACGAAGTCTATTTTGTACTCTGTCAAGGCAGGATAGGTTGTTTTTAGCAGCTCCTGCCCAGATATGGCAACAGTATTCCATCCTTGGACGTACTTGGCTTTTATATAGATAGAGAATTGCATCAGTAGTGAGATATCTTCTGGAGCGGTAGAAGGATCCCACCATCTTTCCAGCGACCTTGGCAACAGACTTGATGTACGTGTATTCGGAAGAAAATTTCTAAATGAAATCCTCGTTTGTTATTCATCTTGTTTGTTTTTTAGGTAATCAAATCTTTTCATAGATTAAGTTTCAAATATAATTCTAGAATTTTTAATTATTTTATGTCTGAAGATATATTGCTTTACCCCCTCCCCCATTAACAAAACTCAATCATGTTCTTCAAAGCCCAAAACAATTTTCCGCTACAACACAACTGAACAAAAATACAGTGAATAACTGTTTGAATATATAAGACTTGAAACACCTAGCAAAACAAATGGATTCGGCAATAAATAACCCGAAAATATTTGATATGCCATAAAACAATCTAACTAAACGCTGACTTCCATTTCTATTTTCCCAACAAATTGAGGCTTGGTTAGACACTCTTCTAATTATTCAATTTATCAAGTCTGTAATAACTTCGTTATCGGACATTTTTGGCATTTGTAGGTGAGGTTTTTCATTCAACCGTGCTATATTCGTTTGGTACCATCCTTTTTATAGCTTTGCTTTATCTAATTATAGCTTTAATATAAGGTTTGACGTTTGTAGAAGTTGCCGTTTTTAACTTAACGTATATCAACGTTGTTGGCGATTATGATAAACGATTTTATTTTAAGGCGAGTTGAACATCTTGCTTTGGGAGATTTTTTTAGCGTTTTCTTTTAGATAAATTACAAGTGAACCACCGACATTCCGGCAATTGATGGTTCGGCACTTATTTTTAATCCGCACAAAATCCCAAAAATCTTTATAATTTCGTTACCAACAGATGACTCTATACACTGTGACAACGTTTGCTTTCATTGCACTTGCTGGTGGTAATCTGCTTTCATTTTGATATCTTATTTTTGCATAGATTTAATCATAATTATGGATCAATATGAATTCAAGCGGAAACCGTGGTGCTAAAGATTTTTTTTTTTTTTTTTTTTTTTTGACAGAAGTCCCCACTTTTCAAGGTCCGAAGATTACTCGAGGATAAAGATTAATGAATGTACCGTGGTCGCCGACACAACAACGTAGTGATCGTTAGTTGCGGAAATTGGGTGGAATTAAATTTAAGAGGACGTCTCAACAAGAACGTGTTTACATTGAATTTGAAAGCTATATTTTATGCATTATTTAATTGGATTCATCGAGATTTATTCATTTATTGCAGACTATTCTCATCTTTTTCTTACTAAATACCCATAAAAAATTTATATCAAATTGAATTTACAGGAGACAATCGAACAATGTATCTAATTTCCGAGATTTTGTTTGTCCGTCACAATTTTTTTACAACGTAACAAATAAGTTTCAAATCCTAAATTAAGAAGCGGTAATAAGTATAGGCAAACATCAATAACGATGGGAGTTATTTTAATAGTCCCAAACTATTTATCTTACTTTAACTACTAAACTCCAGCCCCTGTCCCATCGCCGCAGTGTTGAATCTCTTTTTTACAGATATTTTAGTGGAATGTGCTCTGAACTCGTTGTACTTGTGCCCCCTCGACATACATATCTCCGACAAACCTGCTTAGCAACAAAATCTCACCCCTTCACTGAGGTCCCTTATTGTCAAAAAGCTTTCTATAATAGTTTCTTCCCTAGAACAGCTAAACTTTGGAATTTCTTACCTGCTTCCTTGACGGTACTGATATGCAGAAGTTTAAATGTAACGTTAACCAACATCTTGTTAATGTTTCCTAGGCATAGTCCCAAATACGAGCCCCTTACGTTCAAGTGGCGATATGCCTTGTTAGGGGTGAACGCGAGTTTAAAAAAATGTTGCGGATTCTTTTTTTTTTTTTTTTTTTTTTTTTCGAATATCAGAACATAACTACTTTTTAAGAATGGAAAATATTGCATTGATGATAAATGATTAAAAAATAAAGTCAATTCCGTTATCGGAAATATTATTTTAATAGTCGCAAACAATTTATTTTCCTGTAACAACTTATTGGCATTAAAAAATGATTTCATATTTAATAGATTTGATTCCGTAGACAGCATAAGTCTAGTTTAAGTGAAAACTTTCGACCATTCTTCAGATTTAATCAAATGATATCCCATTCCATTGTTCTTTAAATGCGTTGCCGTGATCCATTATTAAATTTGATCTTATCAAAAACTTAAGCATCAATTATTTATAAGGCCAAAGATCAGTTTTTTTTCGAATCAATTTGAAATCTATCAATTACGTACAGAAATAGAAATAATCTTCCCAAAACTTTGACTTTTCCAGTTCTCTTATATTAATACGACCTAATCATGTTGACGTACTAGTTCTCGTTAGATGATTGAAGTTAAGCTACATTAAGCCTGGCCAGTACCACATGAGTGATCATTTAGGAGTGTCAGACACAGTATGTGGGAGGACTGCAAAACTTATTGCTGACATTTAGGCTATGACATTTGGAAACTAAATGTTTTTCATCAGAAGAAACTGGTCAGCATTATATAAATAAAAACCGACAAAAGAACATTTAGATTAGAAATAATGAAAACATTGAATATATATATATATATATATATATATATATATATATAAGCATAGGATAAAAAAACGAAAAGTATAAACGTAAATAAGTGATCATTAAAAATGGATGTACGACTGGGGACCACCTGTGAATTCAATATTCTCGAGAAATTCTTACTACATAGTTTAAGTGAATCCATTCTGATGCAGAAACGGTGATTAAAGACTATCTCTGCAATATTCCTCGCTGAAACCTAGTATTTATGTTCTGCTTTTTTTTATTCTGTGATGTAGCGTGATTGATGTTCACCTCTTTTCTCATTTTTTTGTTTTTCTTTTCCTTTTTTTATTTTGTCAAGTTTTCAGAAATCAAGAATCCTCTTTTTAGAACTAAATTTGATGTCTGAGAAGTCCGGGTGTTTAATTAAGATTCTTCTCGACCTCTCAAACGTTGCGTTAATGAAGAATGTTGATTTTTGTCTCTCTAAATAACCAGTTAATGTTTTATAGTTTTACTCTACTCTTACTGGACTCTAGGAATAGAATTGATCTAGCCTGGAGTACCCAGCTAAGTTTTACTAAAGCCAACATCAGTAGAAGGTTCACCATTCCACGTATGCTTATATATAACTTTTGAATTAAAAAGCAAATTGAGTCTACGTTCCGGTAATGCTAACAACATAAGTTACAATTTCCAATAAAAGGTCAAATATTTATGTGGATGATAATTAATATTTATTCAATAATGTTATTCATATAATATTCTGCTTCTGACTTCCATAGTTAGTCCATACGTTACGCTTTGAAAAAGGCTAAATGCAATTTTTGAAGGCCAAACTGATTCAAAAGATGCCAAATTTGGCTTTCATAAAATTGCTAATCCTGGACAAGAATGAGTGACCTCCCATTGCTGTATCTTTTTTTTTTTTTTTTTTTTTTTTTTTTTCAAATATCATATTGTTGCAATGGTCTGAGAAAGGAGCTCATTATTTCGATGTGCAGTTCTTCACCGAAGAAAGTCGGTTAAACCTGATGCAAAAAAGGGAAATTTCGAAAGAAAAAGGGCAAAAAGAACATTTTCTACCAAGAGGTGCTCGACTAAATGAGTAAATTCATGATTCTCTTAAAATATGATTTAATGTAACACAATATTACTGATAATTTATCACTTATTGATCTGATTTGATTCGGTTCTATATTTAAGTACAATGGATACTCTTTTCATAGAAATATGAACTTGTATTTGCTGCGTGTTTTTGTTTTTCTGCCCCAAAACTAATTTTTTGCTCTAGCTAGAAAAGTATCATCTTCATCAAAACAATTGCTTAAATGTATATATCATCCTGTAGAATGTCTATGGCTTCTGCTAATTTTGAATATTTAGTGCGTGTTTACTTCTAGCGAGTGAAGTCATGCCGATCTCTTGTACAGAGATCGAAGACACTCGAAGGTGGTGTCTATAAGTAATTCAAACTCTACTGTATTTTGAATGATACAATACATATATATATATATATATATATATATATATATATTCTGTAATTGAATGATACACGAGATACATATATCTATATTCCGACAAATTTTTTCACTGTGGCGGCTGGCTCTTTGATCGTGGACGTTTTTTTTTTTTTGCTTTTTTTGTTTTTTTTTGTTTTTTTTTGGGGGGGTGTTTTTTTTTTTTTTTTTTTTTTTTTTTTTTTTTTTTTTTTTTAGGGGAGCAGGCGCCAATCTTTTCTCGTGCGTAAGGAGTGTAAACCCAATTTGACCTTCGTAATTAAACCGCTATTTTAGCTATTATTTAAATAAGTCTAAATTTGAGAGTGAATCGGAGTCTTGGTGATCACAATATCCACGCTGTGTCGCCACATAAAACCAAAGTAGAATAACAATTAGCGGTGTTCATGCACCCCCCCCCGCTTCCATGAAAAATGCAAAAATACCAAAAGGAAACATCTTTATATTATATGTACCCATGGCAGAAAGTAGTTTTATTTTAATATAAGAAAATCAAATTTTATGACTAAACTACGAGCAGCGATCTCGCAACGCCACCTTGAAAAGTTTTAAATAAAGATTACTTCAAATAAAACTTTTGCAAGATTTTATAAAGCCATTCTTAACATGGAAATGAGGTGATCATTGGAAAAAATCAAATTTGCTTTCAAATTATTTTCTTTATAAAAAGTAGAACTACTTAATAAATTTACGTTCTTTTTAATTTTATTTAAAGATATTTCTTTTGCGCCACGGGTACATCATACAGATTTTTCTTTATGGAAATCGCTTTAAACAAGGCAGGAAGCAACTTAATGCAAAAAAAAAAAATACTTTAAGTTCAAAACTAGCCAACGATAAATGCTATATGCATATAAAAAGAAATTCACTGTTATTACACACACGTTCGGCAGACGTCAAAAACTGTAATCGGACATATAAACATTTTGACTTAACTCCAAGCACCTCAAATTATGCCAGGACTTATCACCGCCATGGCATAAAAGAAAAACTTTAAAAAAAGAAAAATCTGTAAGATGAATATTTTATTCGAAAGTTTAAAAGAAAAATTTATATTTTATTTTTCAAATAGCAATATTTAATAAATATTGCTATTTAAGAACTTGTCTTAAATCTTAAGCTATATGGCTAGATTCCACACGAAAATGCAGCAATCCGAGACAGAAAGCCTGTCAGAAATATCACTTAAGAAATATAAAAATTAAAGGACAAAATAAAGAAAGCGAGGGTACCGAGATTAAATCCCACGTCCACTTTTTTTGTTTGTTTTTTTTTGTTTTGTTTTTTTTTGGGGGGGGTGATACGACGGTCGCGTCCTGATCGCCATAACAACCAGGCTTGTCTGTAATCGTTGATGCTATTTATGAAACGTTATAAATAGTAACATTAAAAATCGCCATTGTGATGCTAATGCTGTCTTTTCCTCTTCCCAGCGACTGCGCTAAATCTAAAATAAGAATCTACTACGCACTACGCTATTCGTTAATCAAATACCATCCCCACCCGACTGCCCCCAAAAGTTACTTTCTTGTTTTTGGTACAATCACGCAATTAAGTCGCTTTTGCGCATCCATACAAATGGTAACTGAAATTTATTCAGTTCACTCTTTTAGACGGTAATTTATGAATATTTAATAGCAGAAATACTCGACCGTGCTCGGGAGTTAAACGAAAACTATTGTTATGCTAATAATGCGGTATTATTTTCTTCCCCCCCCCTCACTTTCACCCCCAATATAGTCGAAAGAAGACTAAAATTTTGAAATTATACATCTATGGCTTATACGAATTTTAATAAAAATAAGAGTTAGACACACAAAAAAAAAACGCATCCTGCTATGCTCGAGGCAGTAAAAATATTGTTTTCGATTTGAAGTCGGAACCATAACGACCTTCCAATTTTTCCCGTGGCAGTTAAATCTTGTCTGTTGCTGGTTTATTTATATTCGTCTGCTTTTTTTTCTATCAGGGGGCCATTGGAGCACTTAGTTGGCAATTCTCTCTGGGGCCAATCTTAGGTTATGTCCGAGCCAGCTTCGACGTCGTTTGGAGATTATTGACGCCATTAGTGCGATCTCTAACTTTTTGGTTAGTAATTCGATCGCTTCATTGGAATTCTTAGGTTTCACGGAATAGTGTTAGGTCACCATAAAATCGATCGACGAAGAAATATACTTAGTATTTTTTACCTTTCCGGGTTGAGTCTCAAGTGTGACTGTCTAACCAAAGGTATCGATGGACGATCAGTTAACATTTTGTCCTGCACACGTTTCAAAGAACATAATCTGATTTTATATATATATATATATATATATATATATATATAAAAAATTTCCTTTAAATATTTTTTCTGACTCCGGTACTATTACAGATTCCGATTCTTTTAAAACCTAAACATTTAGTTATAGAGGTGTTTTTATATTCCTGATTGCCATAAAACTCATGTAATATGTACGCATATTTTCGCAAACGTAAATAATTTTTTTTTTTTTCAGGCTATATTGATTTCAGTTTTACTGGTAGTTTAAAATCAATATTTTAACAATAGAAAAAGAAGTTTTAAACAAAGAGGCACATATAAAAGAATTTTTTAGCGTCGGAAAATGGGCTCGCTTTGTTTTTTGTGTCTGCATATATATATATATATATATATATAAGTAATCCTATCTCTCTCATAAGTTATTTTTGTCCGTGACATTGAAAATAATTCAGAACTCGTAAAATATAAAGTAAAATGCGACGCGTGCCATATGTAGCATTTACCTATTTTTCACGCGTTTTTCCTTTCTTTTTGTAATTAAAATTCCGCTTTTTTTTTTTTTTTTTTTTTTTTTTTTTCATTCGAATATTGTTTTCAAATTACCGCCGCCAAGGAATTTGTTTTTAGGGCGATGGCCACCCGGATTATCGCTTTACTTCGTTAACGTTAAGCGATTACATGTGGTCTTATATTTGTTACAGTGCCACTAGGACTTGGGGTTAGTGATAGAATAAGTATTTATTTTATCTCTTCAACATGAAGTTAACTAGGTCGTTGCGTACCATTTTTTTAGTATTCGATAAGACGGCTTTAACGAAATAACATTTTGAAACTAAAAATCGTTTCTACACTTAAAAAGTACACAGTTTGTTCTTTTTGTTGTTTAGGATTTTTCGACTATTTACTATCCTGGATGTTTACCCATATTAAGTTACTATCTACGATCAGTGTCTAAGTTCTAATACGTGTCGGGTGAGCAAATCAATTGTTTACTTTAATTTAATATTTTATTTTAATCATGTTCACTCCAAACAAAGCGCAGTGCAATTTGGATGTAGAAAGCTACTATATGGGACCAAATCTACAGATATTATATAAGAAGTTGAATAACGAGATGTCTGTTCGCATTACACTTGAACTTCTGCATGTCAGTATAGTCAGGGATGCAGGGACCCGGGAGGTATTCCAAAGTTTAAAACTTTGCGTGAACAAACTATTAGAGTAGAAGACTGTAGAAGGTATTTGTAGCAGACAGATTTGCAACAAACATAAGCAGGAGCGAATTCTCCCTCTTTTTGGTTCTGGCTAACAGTACGCCTCTGTTGGAGTGTGAACTCGTCCGGACCTTTTGGCTCCGGGCTAGCGTGAATACAAACAAGCCAACATGGCTATCTCTAAACACGCACTTTCACATTCGGTACGCACGCACTCTTTTAGCACAGGACTTTAATCTTTTACCCCCATCCATACATGGACGCTCGCTCCTACTTCTAACTTCTAGGAGACAAATAATCCATTATGGTGACGAATCATATCTTGAAACACATTCATGAACTCTTTCAACAAGCCTGTATAATCATTGGGGCTATGACAACATCATATTCTTTTGATTGTTTTGACTTGAGTATATATCCGACAGTTGGACACAGTTAATCAACCGAGAACCACATCACTCTATATAAAAGCATATAAGATATCGACGAAAACATGCTGTTGTCCTAGCCCTAATCATTAACATCTCAAAATACGGAAAGTCTTTCAACGACTAATCCTTCATCTATACAACCAGTTTCCTTATTCTTAAATCATTCGTAGATATTTATGCTGATGCCTCTCTGGCAGCACATCAAAGGCCGTAAACGACCAAGTTTTCTGATTCTCTCTCCTCTGATCTCGAGCATGTGATACAATGGGGGGGGGCTGATTACTTCTAATGCATCTAAAACCAAGCTTCTATCTTTGCTTCATCAATCTTCTGATCCCAATATGGCATCAATTGAAATGAATGGTTCTCGTCTTGGGGAGGCTCCATATTTTGACAAGTTTTTTTTTCCTTTAAAATGGAATGCGTACATCAAATTCATTGCCAAGGTCGCTGGAAAAATCGTGGGATCCTTCTATCGATCCAGTAGATATCTCACTCCTGATGCAATTGCCAACCTATAAGAGCCAGGTACATCCAAGGATGGAGTATTATTGCCACATCTTATCCTGCCTTGACAGTTCAAAATAGACTTCGTAGCCTAGTGGAGGATGCCCTTTTCACTTCCCTGCGACCTCTTTCTCACAGAAGAGACGTTGCGAGCTTCTCTCTGCTTTATCGTTATTTTCATGGCAAGTGCTCGTCTGAGCTCCAATCTATGGTCGCTCCCCCTCGCCAATCATTCACGAGAAACCCTCATTTAGCTGAAAACACTATCAATAATTTCCCCCACTCTTTATCTGTGTCTAAACCTAAATGTAGATTCCATGAACAAACCTTTTTTTCTTAGAACTGCACATCTGTGGAATTCTGTTCTGTTTGCTTACGTTCTAGCTGGCTACAATATGGTCGTCTTCAAGTCCAATGTAAATAAATTCCTGATGAGCCATTACCAAATTTACACTCCTAACACTACTGATATTGCCCCTTTGACTACTGTGCCCTCTTTAACCCTTATCCTTGAGTGGCATCTGAGCCTTGATAAGTGGTGATCTCTTTGTATATATGAGATAACCAATGAAGCTGTTTTTAAAATGTTAGAATGAGATTTCTCGTCTTCATTTCTACATTTTGACTATCACGACGAGTCAACGAACATGCAACGTTCGACATTTTTATATTACAAGACTTTCCAGCATCTAGGTATCTTGACAGCGTAGGAGTGGATTTTATAACTTCTCGGGTTAGTTTGGTGTATTTACGTGGAGGGGATAAAAGTTCCTAAAGTTCGTCAGAACACACTCCATTAAAGCACTTGTAAAAACAGCGACAGGGGTGCAACATTTCGGCGATGGGATAGGATTGGAGTTTGGTTGATAGTGTGGCCTATTGGGGTGTAGATTTGTTTGCCCCTGTCTAAGCGAAAGACTAGTGGCAGACACACGAGCCTAGATATTGCAGTAATACTCCATGCATGGGTGAATAGTGGTCTCGTTGAGATATAGGATACTCTCGGGTGTAAGGAATTTTCTAGCACGGTAGAGAGCCCACTTTCTTCACGGAAACCCTGGCAATGTTCTCAGTCTATTTATGTTGTCTATGAATGTTAAGCCGAGGAGTTTTCGATGTATTTAAAGTACGTAAAATGATTCACACACCTGTGCTTCGAACAGCCTTATTGTTAAAAAATCTGCGATATTTCGGAATTTTCTCTTAATGCCGAAACGTTAAATTTTCAAGTCTTCTACAGTTATCAATTCTGTGGTGAATGTTTTCCTACGTTTAACTTTTGCTCTTAAAGTCAGTTTCTTGTGCAGTTACGAATTGTAGTGTGCAATGATTATCTTTAGTTCCATTACCAATTATAATGAAATGGAAATTAAGTAAAATATTAGATTAGCTGTAAAAAAATAGAAAACAAAATCACCAAATTTCAATCTTTATAAAGTTGTACTTTCAATGTTTGTTCATTTATTCACTAAGTTTTTTAAGTGACACCGCCATAATCGTCATATGTTCTGCAAGTGCGTTAATGTGCCTAAAACTAAACGAAAATTCCATTATCAAAGTTTCTTTCCTAAAACTCCGTCTGTGAAAGACTATAGTGAGACCACTTCCCAGCTGAATATAACATGTTTGATTTCAAGTCCAATATAAAAATTTATTATTGAGCTTCCTTAAATCACGTTTTTACCAATTTCTACCATTACCAATAAATACGGTGATATTACGCTGATCAGCCGTAATATTGAGGATTTGATAAAAATAAAAATCCAGCTTGTATTGCTTTTCAACAGCAATTAACAAATTTTCGTCGCATAAAATTTTAATCGTAAATAACAGAACGTAAAATGATTGAAACGTTTGTGCTACGGCATCATTGTTCTCGATATAACTGTAATCATCTAAGTTTTTTGTTTTATACGTGCCAGTTCTGTAGTGTCAATAGTAAAAACGTTTTGCAATTTTGATCTTGAAGTGTGTGTGTGTGTGTGTGTGTGTGTGTGTATATATATATATATATAAAAAACAAAAGAAAAAAAAAGTCGATTATCTTTTTATTGGAATAAGTAACCGAATTTTCCTAGGACCAATCATAAGGGTGTCTCACCTTACGCTCATAAACTCTTATTCCCGAATGGTCTTTTGTCATTGCCAAGCTGTATTTTAAAATAAGAGCAACTTGATGAAGTATATTTCAACTTGATTAAAATAAGAGTATGCATTCACGCTTAAAGTCCATAAAAAGAAAATGACGTTTATTGTTGTATTATCTAAATCGTATTTATATTTTCTTAATTAACGGGCCACATATGTGTGTGTGTCTATGTACATTGTGTTTGTGGTATGTCACTGATTGTTGTCCTCGTACATAAATATCGATCTTAACGGCCCGTGACTCGACTAATGTTCGTGTGTGTGTCAACATGTATACACATAACAAAGACTACATACTTGTCCACTGTTGTTGGCTGCTTTTGTCTCTTTGTCGCATCCTGGGGGGGGGGATTCGTCAATCATCTCGGGTGGAGCCGGACCTGTTTAAAGGAAACTCTTTATACAGGAGTCCAAGACGAATGACGTTTTTAATATATTTTATTCACTACTGAGGCATCTCGTCACAGCAGAACTGGAGTGAATCTTGGCTTGTGGGTTCTCTATTTGAAACCGCCACCTCCCTCATGAGTAGACTTTCCTAACCTATCTTTCTTGTTCGGCGTCTCAACTCCAACTCCACTAAACTTAACTCAACACCTAACACGTCATGCCTGGTCCCTGTTTGGATACTTCGGTGCAATTCATCGGTCACAAAGTTTGATACATGTGAAAACATGTCACCATTCAAATTCGCTGTCCACTCATCGCTTGATAAATTAGGAAATGCTATAGATATAGATACACGGATAATAAACTGCTTCTACCTGGCTATTATCTAACATTATTTTTTACAAATGTTAGTAGCATAAAATTTTAATCGTATATGCAGCGTGTCAAATAATTTAAACGTTTGTGTTTCGGACCGGATTATTTAAAAAAAAAATATGCGATATTTATGTCCTCAATACTGAAGCTTCTAATTACTCAGTTTTTTACAGTTGCCACTTTTGTAATGTCAGTAGTAAACAAGTTTGTCTGCGCAATTTTACCCTTAAAGTCAGTTACCAGTGCAATTATCGATTCATTCTACACCTGCGAGCGTGGTGTGAAATGAACTCTAGTAGATCATCAAATTTGTTATATGCAAAAAGTTAACTGGTACCTCTTCGACTAAATTTTTTTTTATTGCAAACAAAAAAAATGACTGAAAGAATAATAAAAGAAACCACATGAACCTAATTCTTAAAAAAAAAATAAATATCTTTTGAGTAATCAAGAACAATACAAATGGAAGACATTGCCAAAGCTGTTGAAAAGATAGGCTCCTTTTGCCGCGCTAGACAAATATCCATACATGACGGTTTTCTATACCTCTACAAAATTATCATTCGCTTATGTGTGAAATATTGTTGCCACATATGCCGGTGCATCAACCACTGGTTGTTCTCTATTGAACAGAAAGTCTCCAATTTAATGTTCCGCACTGTCAAACAAGCTTCAACCTCTGTCCCATCGCCGCAATGTTGCATCCTTTTGTTTTACAAATACTTTAATAGAAAGTGTTCTGATGAACTCTGAGCACTGATGCCCCCTCAACGTAAATATACTTCCCTCCGACTAGCCAGACAAACAGCAAAATTCAATCTTTCCCGATAGAGGTCCTCCGATAGCAGAGAGAATTCTACTCTAATAGTTTTTCTTCGAACTGCTAAACCTTGAAATTCTCTCCTTGTTTCCTGCTTTTTCAAATTTACTAACCTACAGAAGTTTTAATGTAATGTGATCATATATTTCGCTGTGCAGCTCCTTAATTAGTCTCTAATTCACAGCAGCCGTTTGTTTCAGTGTAAATTTGCCTTGTTTAGTGTGAATATGAATTTAAAATCTTTAAAAATGTATGCGAAAAAAAAACTGTTCGCAGAGAATTAGAGTATCTACGTCAAAACTCTGTAATCCTGAAAGTCTTTGAGCTATTCCACACAAATAGTGAGGAAAAATAAACAACCATTAGACGAGATCGAATGCCACTGATTCTGACGTAATTCATATCACAAATCAGACTTGGCACGTAATAGATTTCACCTATGGCGCGAATTGATCGATTGGCTTGCAGAAAAGAATTGATCCTTCTGACGTCAACACAGGTTGAAAGTACTTTGCTGAGTCTCTATAACGATTGTTACTTTGAGTTGTTCCACTTACTAAGCTCATGACGTATCCATAAATTGAAAGCGGCGATCATGCTGGTGGGGGAGATCTCGTTGGAAACGAAATCAAACAGGAAAAACAAGTAGGCGTTGTTTGAACATCGACATTGAATATTTAAACCGTATTTCTTTTTACACACACACCTACACTTTTTTCCAAAAAAAACTCTACATGCAACTGCTTTTCTTGGGAGAATCTAGTACATCGACTGGTATTAAATACTAGTAATACCTACCTAGTGTTACCCGGGATGTTTCTAATTTTTATTTATTTGCACAGGTTTGGAGATTTCTTAAAGATTCATATTTTCGATTATTCGGACTTTTTTTTTTTTTTTACTGTTATTCAACCCCAAACAAGGTATATTACTGCTTATACATGAGGGCTACTATTTGTGACCAAATCTACAGGGGCACTATGTACGGAGTTGAGCAGAAAGATGTCTGTTCGGATTACTCTTGAACTTTTTCATGTCGGGAGGGAATACCAAGATCCTTCTGTTTGAGGGAAGAAGCTATTCGAGTAGAAGGCTTTCCGGCATCTAGGGATCTCTACAGTGTAGCGGTGGGATTTTGCTGCTTGTTGGGTTAGTCAGGGGCATCTACGTCGAGAGAGTTCAAGTGCTTAGAGTTCATCGAGTACATTCCATTAAAATACTATTTTTATCTTGGATGTTTTTATCGCAAGGTTTCAACCGATGTAACTTGAGACGGTCAACTTCATGTGGACACATATCACAACGAATAAAGTGATAATCAGTTCTAAGGTCTAGTCTCCTGGACGTTGACACTTCAATCTTCACAAGCTATACTAAGAATAAAATTTTAATTATTTCGATCTACCAGGTCATAACTGACGGGACGAGAAAAATCTACCCGTTAATTAAAATAAAGGGCTCGATTCGAAATTCTGTATTTTTGTACCTGAAGAATGTCATAGGTTACCTTGTAGAGATTTGAGCTTGATTGATAGTGCGAAGTCTAGATTGGAGAATTGATTTCATGTTTAACATTTCTAGAAGGTAAATAAAAAAAAACATCCAATATACATAAATGAATAATACGAATTATTTGCACATTTTTAACAACTTATATGGGGAAAATATAATTTTTAAGGAAACTTGTTATTTCATAAAATGAGTTATTCCCTTACTAATATTGATTTTCATGCTTCAAACTTTCAAGTTCATACTTGAGAAATATTTCCCTATAACTAACTGTTCAAAGAGAACTACATATTTTTTAAATAAACTTTTGCGAAGTACGTTGTCAATAACATATTACAACAATAACAAACGAAACTTGGCTAGTCAGAATCGAAGTATGCTATTTGGGTCTAACTTTTAAAGTCTCACAAGCTTTCTTTTTACACGTTAGAAACGTTTTACACGTTATCAGATGTTAGTGTTCGAATCATTCTGACAACCTAGGAATGATTTAAACCGTCAGAAAGGGGGATAGCTGTGCTCGGTCTTAAGAGGCGCCACTTTCCTAGCATTACCTCTTTCTTCGGGTTATTGCTGATTACCTGAGGCGCCCCTACTGGAGAATCTTTACGAATTCGTTCTCTGCTATTTCTGTATCAAAGTAGTGCCCCTTTCGGGAATAAAAAGATTAGTTTTCTCCACCTACTCCCCAACCTTCACAAGTTGTTGCAGTGGGAAGCAAGTGAATACCGGTCTGAGATCAAAGTGTAGTATTAGTTCTGTTCAATTCTTCAAAGGTCCTGCCTCTAGTCATTACATTCTTAAAAAGAAATGGGAAGTTTATCGATTCAGGTACCCTAACCGGGGAATGCCAACAGCTCTGACAAGGAAGTTTTTGTAGGTAATTTGTTACCCGTCATGCTTGATTATTAAACACAGGAAATTAAGAATTGGTAGAAATTGACAAAGAATGTGGTGTATTGTTTTTGATAAAGGAGATCTAATAGAATTTTGTTTTATGGCACAGCGACAATTTTCAGATTGTTTAATGTCGAATCCGATCATTTTGGTAAAAGTTATGTTCAAATATTTATTCATTGTTTTGTTTGGTTATTTTGTAGATGAAATTTTAAAGACTATGAATGAGTTTTATAAAGAGAAAGAAAAACTAATGTCATCAATGTTTGGAACATTTTTGATCTTCTGGCCTAAAATGCACTAAACATTGCTGGTTGTATCTCATCAGACAGCTTGATCTGGTATCACCAATAATAGAAAATGAAACTACTCAACTTAAGGAGATTTCTAATGGTGTGTGTTCGACTCTCATGGACTCATTAAAGGTCTAATAGTGTTCTAGGCATTTTGAACTCCTCTTGAAACGTATATTATTACTAGCGTGCACACACATATATGTAACTACATTTACTCGCATAAATTAATATACGAAAGTATAAATTTATGCGTAAAATTGAAGTATTTACTTCAACAGTGCTCAATACGTAGGTAGAGCTAGTTAGTAAGTTATAAAATATATATGGCGATTAAGCTAGAGTATTCCGCGTTTCATCCACGCTGGGATTCTTCAGGCTTATGAAGAATCCTAGCGTAAATGAAACGCGGAATATTCTGTAGCTTAATCGTTATATATATATATATATATATATATATATATATATATATATATATATATATATAAGCTGTGTGTGGTCACGATTAGGCTCCTATATTGTTGACTATTATAGAAAACTGATTATCATATAATGATAGATGTATCGAGACACAGGAATGGGTATGTTTGATTTGGCATAATGATGATTCATTAAAATTGTGGGGTCTGCGTACGCGCCTGGTCCACAAAGTATGGCAATAAAAAAACGCTGACAAGTGTTTTTAATATAGATGTACATAATAATACTTTGATAAGTATGTTTTAACTGTAATAAGGATGGTATAATAAAATTGTGAGGTCTGCGTTTGCGCCTGGGCTCCATAGAATGGAAATAGGCACAAACTTTAATAAAGACTTTTCATATCTATCTGCGTAAGTATAATTTGATAATTATGTTTCAGTTTGAAGAAATATGGCACAATAAAATTATGGGGTGTTCGTTCGCGACTGACCTCCATAGAATGGAAATATGTCAAAGTTTAGCAAGGTTTTTTTCAATATAGAGCCACAGAATATTGAAGTGTTTCAGTATGACCAGGTATGTTATAATAAATTATGAGGGTTATCTATTTTACTTTAATCATATTTGCTTTGGTTTGGATTCGAAGCTCTCTTTACAACCCTTCCTTTTCATAACCTATCATACTTCCATAAATCAGTCCATTTTCTGTAGGCTATTTTGAACCCAGTCAACGACGGGTACTTTTGCGAGTATATATATATATATATATATATATATATATATATATATATATATATATATGAATTGAAAATTTAGATCAAATTTTGTAAAACACTTTAATTGATTCTCTTGTCTCTTAATTTTTTTTTATTTACGTCATCTGTTGTCTGTTTAAATTCTTTCTATTCGCCTTTTCTTGCGTGGGAACTTTCCTTCGGGGCTTCTGTTTTTTATTTATAGGAACGCATTACGTCAAACTAGTTATGAGTACAGCTGTTGGTAAAGAACCGATTCGTTTTCCATGCTTTTTCCATCGTCTATGGCAAGCTGTCACTGGCATGGAGACTGGTTTTTTAACGAGAATATATCTTGTAGAATAGAATTAAATTTTATCGGCCTCGTTTTAGCCAATCAAAAGCCACTTATTTGAGCAGTAAAAAAAAGTAAACGGGTGGACTTTTTTTAATTTGCACTTCTACGTGTTCGAGCTACAAAAACGTAGGTGATGAAAATTAATCTAATTTATTTGAATGTGTAGAAAATCTAGTTGCCTAGACCGGCGTACTTTGAAATAGACGAAAAAAAAGTCTTCTATACAAAACAGATACTACACTTGACTCATTCTTTTGTTTTGATTTTCGAGATAATTTAGATTATTTGGATTATTCGGGCTACTATTCTCATTTTAAGTGTTTTTCACACAACGTTTCGGGCGATGTAACCCCCCGAAGTCTAAATGCATTTTGTTGAACTCGAGAATCTGCACGAAATTTCAAACGGAATCCTTTATTTTATTCTTTAACTGCCGATTTGTCAACTATCAGTTATTTCTAGTTTAGCTTGATCGGACAGTTCATGTCGTTTCAGCAGGACGGAGCCATATGCCACACAGCGTACAAGATCAATTTACTGAGAAAAGTATTTGAACGAATTTCACGAAATGAACCCATTAACTGGCCACCTCGTTCGTGCGATTTAACCCCATTAGACTACTTTCTTAGATATGTAAAGTTGCATGTTTATGCTGATAAACCAGACACAATAGGTAACTTGGAAGACAACATCCGATGCGTTGTTGCTGAAATACAGCATAATTTAATGCGCAGAATTATAAAAATTGGACCTCTAGATTACGCTAGGTACGTGCAAATTGCGCGGCCGCATATTCGAAATTGTATTGTATTAGAAATTTCAAAAATATTTGGAATAAACCACGTATTTGTATAAAATATTTTTTCGTGATTTTAATTTAAAGTTCACCGCCTAAAACAGTTTCATATATATTCCACAGCGGACTCTTTCGTATGTAATATATTAATGTTGGCATTCTTTGGATGCCCAGTGTGAACAGAGATGCCTTGATATTGTAGCTCTTTTATTAAAACTCCAAAAGTGGTTATCTTAACTAGCGGGGACGCCCGGCGTAGCCCATGCGTAAAATACGCTTAAATGCATTTTAATTTATGCAGATTGCGTATATATTATTATAGTCAATGTCCTATCGATATTTTTATACTGTGATCTCAAAAATAAAATATATATATTCATATGATTTGGGTGCATGAGCTTGAACCGAAACCAAAACTCATGAAGAATTATTGGTAAAATAATTTATGACAAGAAATGGAAGGTCATAAAAATTAAACGATAGTTACTCAGAAGAAAAAACATGAATAGGTGAGACACAAAATAATATTAATAGATTTACTGATCTGTTGTTTCATTGAAAATGTCTTGTTTCACAAAATGTTTCTGTATATTTAATTTTCAAATTTCTTAACAAGTGATGCATTTTTTATGTTGATCGTCTGAAAACTGCTTTATAAATCAATGGTTGAAGGATTCTTTATTACAATTTTTTTAATTTTTGATGGATCAATATTGTAATTTATTTTATTTTGGATTTTCATCAATACTTGTTTCTTAATTTGCTCCATCTAGTATATTTAACTTATATGTCCTAATTTTATCTCTTTATTAATATAAATTACATTATTCTACATTCTTTAATAAGTGTGGTCTGATCGAAGTTCCATATTTCGGGAATATTTCCCTTCGTTAAACGTGTATTCAACTTTTTGAATTCGGCGTTTAGCGTGTATGTTGACTTTTCTATAACGAATAACTAATACAAATAATTAATACTCAGTCTTTTCTTTTTTTTTTTTTTTAATAAAATATGGTTTTAAGTTTGTCTTTTTTTTTATAATTGAAGTAATCTATAATATAATATTCTGCTTGTTCATTTCTTAATCCGTACGTTATCTTTTTAAAAGGGACAAATACAATTTTTAGGAGGTTAAGCTGCTTCAAAAAGTCAAATTTGGGAAAATTGGCTTTAGAAAGACCAATCTGACAACCTTGAACAAGAATGAGTGACCTCCTTTGGATGTAGTTTCGTTTTCGAATATCATAATATATGATCATTGTAAGGGTGTGAGAAGAAACATATAATTTCCACATGTAGTGGTTCTACACTGGAGAAAAATCATCGAAACCTTACGTAAAAAAGAACAAATTGTCTGTCAACAGGTACTGAACTTAAGGAGTAAATCAAAGATTGTCTCTTACAATGTGATGTTATTTGTATAGAACTATGTACCATAATATTACTTTCTGTGCATTTATTAGTATTTTTCTCATTTTGGTCGGTTTTTATATTTAAAATGCAATGCACACTATTTTCATAGAAATGTTAAACACATTTGCTATGTGTTATCTTTCGTTTAAAACACAAATTTCAAGAAAACCTTTGATTAAATATATTCCTCATTCCGTAGAATTTCCACAGGTCCTGCTAGTACATAAAGATGTGAATACTCTTTAAAAAAATCTAATCACGATAGTCATCGTAATTTTATCTAACTTGTAACTTCCTAAACTGGTGCACGAAGATTGAAGTCTATTATACATCGGTAAACAAAACCTTGGCCTGAAAGCGGTATCAACTTGGGATACAAAATTCTGAAATTTTTATCAGATTCTTTTCAGGATAGAAAGAAAAAATGCCTGTGGGGATTGGTTCATTCGCGCCACCAAATATGACACGTAAACCCAACCGTGATCTAATTAAACCTAATAACTTGTACGAAATATAACTTCCGCTCAGCGCGTCCCACATAATGGCTGACCTGTCCACTTCGGCGATCTTCTTTTCGGTTTTGTTTCAGTTCGTGACTTCGTTGTGTCTAAAGAGAAATTTAATCGAGTGCTAACAAGCTGATGTCTGATATCACTCACCCTTCCCCCATTACCATTCTGTTTCTCTCGGTTTCGAAGAAATAAAAAAAAAAAAAAAATAGGTGAAACTGCAATGTTAGCATACCAGAAGAACGCCTGACTCCAAATCCGCAGTAAATGGTGTCCCGGCAGATTTGGTTCCTATTATTAAAGACTTGCTGTTTGGTTACAAATAAGTAATCAAGTGTGTGTTCAAAAGAATCTGAAGTTTTGTGCTCATTTTTATTTTCAATTTCTTTTACAAAAATGCTTGGTCTGATTATATATGTATATGCACGTCGCCCGGCGTTCCCCGGTCTTAAAATGTTTAAATTTGATATTTTGATTTATGTTGATTTCGCATTTATTATAAAGTCCATTCTCTCTTGATTGTTATATTGTACCCACTATATAATGATTTAAAAAAACAATGTTTTTAAAAATGACTTGGATGCTATCATCTCTAATCAAAACCAAAACATCTAGTTCTCCATCCAGCTACCATCTGATATAAGTCCACATGTATATCAAAACTATAAAAATTAACGCAGTTTAACGAATAAATGTATAGCGTAAGGAGCACTTTAAGTCGATTTACGCCTGCCAAGTTCGAATTTTTCAATTTTAACATCTTCGCAACTATTTTAGTGGCTAAAAACCAAATCAAATTTGTTACACGCGTAAAAATCTCTATCGTCTCAAGTCTGTAAACCAAAGAATAACAGGAATTTGAAAGAGACCATTCCCTAGACAAACAGGGTCACAGTTTTTTATACAAACATTGAAAGGAGGGAAGTGTACAGTTCACATTCAGAGAGCGTTAACCACACCCGAATATATTTTATAAAATA
>NC_136482.1:21011007-21031007 GCF_053919585.1 Euprymna scolopes
ACATAGCATATATCTAACTTAATTTGAGCCCAAAACAAATTTTATGGGGTCATAACTTTTTTTTTTCTTTTTGCTCAGCATACACCTCCAAACACCCGGGAAACACCGGGCTGAAATGCTAGTGTCTATATAATTATAAAACTCTGTGGATCGTCCGATTGTGCTTGCTAGAATTTTGTCTTCTATCGACCGATTCCATCTTTTAAAAAATGGATGACAGATGAATGTATACATGCATATGGGTGTGGCTCGGAGAATAAGGAATGAGGGTTAAGAATTGTATGTTTTGGTTTTCAATTTTAGCTGATGGCACATAAGTATATATTTTAGTTTTGATTTCACTACTATATATTATGATTTATTATAAGATTTCACTACTATATATTATGATTTATTATAAGAATCGAAAGAGAATTGTCTATATTTTAATAAAGACGTAACCTGCATGAATTAAAATGTCATGTTTAAGCAGATCTTGCGTATAAGAAACAGCGCATTCAGATTTTAAACAGATCTAATTGAGTTTGTAAGTACGAATTGCACGACTGTTTTTTGTAGTCGTTCTTTCTTTACTTATTCTTCTTGTGATGGTCGAAGCCAAAGAATCCCGGAGCTTTCGCTAAGTACACGGATTCTTCCATCTCCAAGGAAATTAGGTGCCTACGGAAGGGACCACTCGAGGACTGTCAACATTCTGTAGGGGAAGTTCGGATTCGAAAATTAGTGTCGTTAACCATTTAACCACCGTCAGTTCCCAGCTACTATCGATAATATTCTTTGACTTGATGAGATAGTGGATACAGAAATATAAACTTGTTTCCGTCACACGAGCCAAGCTGTTTAAAGATAAACATTCGGTTACATTAGGAGTGCCGAGTTGTAAACAGGATGAGGATGTCACGAAAGACTGACTTTACCAATTATTTTTATCTTGATATCAAATCCGTAAAATGGCTATCTATTTGGAGAATGTCCATTCCTAGGAGTAATCTCCTCCAAATCTAATTATCTCGATTTAATGCGATCATCCGCAATTTGATCATTAAAATTGGATTAGGAACCGAAAAACCTTTCAATGTTTTTTAAACAAATAAATTACGCGTATTTTGTCTAGAATTGTCAAACAGACAAACATAAATATCACAAGGAAAGCGTATATTGTATGAAACATATTTACTGCCTCCGTTCTATTTTTTTTTTTTTTTTAATTAAAATCTACCAAAGTTACTGGGCGTTGTCCGGGGTCATAATTTCTGTAAATTACAGGAACAAATGGGGAAATGTCCTGGGTATGACCATAACACATTCACTGAGACCCCATTTGAGGGCTGTGGTAGAATATGGAGTTGCCACTTAGTTACCATTGGTCAAATGTTCACTTTGATCCGGAGTGGTAATACGTTAGGGCCTCTCATGTTACCAGATCAGGCTGTCTGAAGATACTGGCTTCCTGAATAAAGCTGCACCGACCAAATCTTTTCGTTTTTCTTCATTTCCAAAACAGAATCGTGTTTTGCAAAGTTAAAACAAATGTACAAAACAAACGAAAAACGCCATGAATAAAACTTAGACTTAAAACTCTTCAAAATAACACGATAAGTGTTGATATCCTGTAAAATAATCAAACTAAAAAGGGGGGAATGAAACTAAGGTGCTTGATATCTACATAAAGTAAATTTCTTGTCTTTTAAAACCAGGTAATAAACCTTCATGAAAATCTACAAAGATGTTTGCCAAATTCAAATGAGAAGCGGCATCGATCTGCCCTTGCATAATGTCGTTAAAACATTATATAACCGACATAGTAGCGAATCTCATTGATTTCACAAAAATACTTTCCGGAATAGGAATCGGTAGTTGACTACAATACAGTCATTAATCCTCTCTAGAAACGCAGATAAAAACTAAATAAAATATTAAAGGAACGCATAAATCTATTTAGAATAAACTCGTATAAAATCTGAAAAAGAAACTGAATCTTTAATGCAAAATGAACTATAGCGTTACAAAACTGGTTGAAAAATAATGGCAAGCTATTTGGCTACCTTATGTTGCGAAGATCCTTAATTGTACCCAGTCTTTATGGGGTTTTGGTAGAAGACTGAGGTGGGGGACGATCAAATCAGATGTTAGTGGGAAAATGCTAATGGTAAGTTTTACTGTAACGAAGACGTTTGGTTTGGATAGATGTAGTGAATCTACCAGGCCTAACTGAACATAGGTATTACCTCCCTCCCAAGATAATTATTTTATTAACATAATCTTGGAGATAAAGGATGAAGACATGTTCTTTTATCTGGTTTTATGACCATATTTATGATGAAATGTTTTAATTGTATGGAAATGTTTACTTCATCATTTTATCTTTGACTAATTACCCACTCCTTCTCTTGACGTTAATTCGAAACGATGTTCTCTCAACATCATCCTAGTAATTTTATTTTTAAATAAAGCTGTAGTTTGTACTACGTTAAGACGTCGCAAAAATTAAACATGGAGTCAAATACGTGCCCATAAACATTCACTCGGGCAATTATTTACCATTGGATGTGCTGAGTGATATATACTGGTCATCCATCGCAGGACACCTTATAAATAATCGTTTCTGTGTCTCCAATTTTACTGTTGACTTATTCTCAATTTGTAGTAAGTCATACTCTAGAATCTGAAGATTCTGGCATTAACCTTTACAAACTTCTGTTTGTAAGCATCGAAAATATTCTCCGGGTGTAGTTTCCATTTGATTCCTTTTTTTTCCTTTCCCTCTCTATAGCATTATGTTCATCTTGATCCTCAGTCGTAACTTTTTTTATTCAACATGTTTAGAAATAGTTTTCATATGGTCAAAATCTTGTAGTACTCGCAACACCGGGTACCCCCGCTAGTTTATATGAATCTCAGCTGTCTGTTTAAATGTATATATGTCTCGCAAAAAATTGCGACCGATTCTGACAAGATCGGTATCATTTTGAAGGTCGACATCTGACGACAAATATCGAAAAATTAGCATAAAACATTAATTTCTTCACCCTAAACTGGGCAGTTGTGTACAAGGAGGGGTCGATTTTTTGCGAGCAATTTTTGCAAGTCATCGGATCGGTTAGATTGACTTCACTTAATTTCAAAGTTCCAAACTTCCGGTCGCGTTATGGAGCACTAGTAAGACATCTGATTTTCCTTCACTTTTCCGCCTTCGCGTCACGAGTTTAAGCCTGCCTACTACCACTTATTTATTTATTTTAACATCTCTTCATCCTGGCTGCCTACTATTTTGATTCCCCGCCCCGCTTCTACCACTTTTTAACACCTCTCTCCACCCGGACTTCCTACTGTTATTTAAACCCCGCCCCCACACACACAGTACACACATCTCTCCACACTCGGACAACGCCGGGTATCCCCGCTAGTTTTATATAAATTAAATATGAGTAAATATGCTATCAAAACGTTGTTCTTAAAAGCTGCTGTGATAGGTTAGCATAAGAATATAAAGATTCATAAAATTTTGAGATGTAATATTATTTGAATTACAGAACTACTGTTCTCGTACTACAATCATGCAAATTATCAATCCTCGTCTCCAAAATTCAAAACAATGAGTTTTCAGTAAACGTTTTGGCTTAAGTTGTATATTTTGCGTTTTTATTTATTTATTTATTTATTTATTTTTTTATTTTTTATTTTTTTTTTATTTTTTATTTTTATTTTTTTTTTTATTTTTTTTTCACCGTGAGTTTAGACTGCGATAGAACTTTATAAATATGGAAAATGTCAATTCACCAAATCTGCCATAAATTTCTATTTGGACCTTTTGTTTCTATTTTTCATAGAAATAACGAGGAGGCGCATATATAGGGAGGGGTGGCTTTGTCTGCTTTTATACTCTTCCGTTTTCGAAAGGAACCCACAGGGTGGGGCGTCCGGCGAGGGTTGGCTAAGTGTAGGCAGCAGACTATTTTCTTCTGCATAAGGAGAGTATGGGTGCGACTGTCATTCATTATTCATTCATCATTCTAAGGGTTTCGCCATTTTTTCTCATTTTGTCTTGTCCTCTGTGCGTTGATTTGTGAGACCTCGTTAAACCTGACTCTCGAGGAGGAAGAGGTGAGTTGTCCTTCGTGACGTCTGCTTTGATAAGGATGAAAGGACTGAAATGGGTGACTCACCGTACACTTGCCCAAGAAATAAGAAGCAAATGAAGACTGCGAGTAGAAAAGTATCCATGTCCCCCTTCCCTCGCCGTCTCTTTCTGCCTTTGTAAAGTTTAACATTTAGAAGAAAAACTGATATAAAAACTGCGATGACTTTTTGATTCCAATGATTTGCTCTTTGAGAGTTGGAATATCATTGGGTTAAAGAGTTAGTCGTTTTATGTAGAAAGCCTTTAGTTTTGGTTTTACGGCATATCAACCCCCTTTCAGATTATAAGGAATCCGGTAATTGTAGTAAAGTGTTTGTGCTTAAAGTTTACATATCCCAGTATCATGGTGTTTAATTTGAGTGTTTTGTAGAGGAAAATCCTTGTTTTGCGCTTTGCAGAACATGATTGAGTTTTGGTAAAAAAAAACAATGTTTTTGGTGCATTTTAGGTCAGGAAGTCAGTATATTCAGACAGTCTGAAACTGGTTGATATACTATAAAAGACAACCAAACCATTGATTCCACTGCCATAACTTTAAACCACTTCCGATTATTTATTCGTTCCAGCAAAAAAGTGGGTCTGTTGATATTTTGACACCGTGGAGTTTAGATGGCAAATATCAAGTAGATATTACCTAAACTCCTATATTTGGAAATTTGAAGCTAATATGACTATTGGTGTCGTGACGTGGGTCATATTTCTGTTGCTGACGAGATAGTTGCTTTCTTCTTTCGTGCTATAAGCTGAAAACAAATCCGTTGGGATGCGGATCCAAAAGTTAGCCTGATTCTTCCCTGTAGTCATTTATTTGTAGCAAGCTGTAAGAGTTGCAGTGAATGTTAAAGATTCGCATTTGTAGTATTCGGTTATTTTCCTTAAGTTTCACAGGAAAGGCAACACTTTATTATAGAAGAAAATATGGCCTATATTTAATTAGCCTATTCGCATACCAGCCCAGTCGAATGCTATCTAAACCGGCAGTGACAATGTGTGTATCGGTGTAGAATTTCTATTATATGAAAGGAACTTTGCGTGAGAGTTCCTTATAGACTCCACAACGATTGGGCCATTTTTTTAATGAAATTTCACACAGATATATTATGTATCTGGCCGTGTTCTTATAGTTTTGTATCGAATGTCTTCGATAGTATCGATAATTGAAAAAAAAATCTGAAAGTACAGGCGATTCTGACTTAAGCTGTGCAAGCTGTTAACTTAACATCACAAATGCATTTCAGAAGTTTTATTACCACACGAGCAGAAAGACCTGGCATATAAAATTAACAGTACATTCTTTGATATGACAGGGGAGCGTTCGTAATGCGTGTTTCTGTTTAGAGCACAATTGAAGCATGATACTTGACTTTTGCATTTAAAACTTTAATTCAAGCCATTATCTATATAAATTTTCTAACATCAAGTTCTCTACAGTGCAATGCAAACTACAATATTTTTGACTGCGTCACTGCGGAGACGCATGTGAAGCTTCCTCCTGGTGCACTGTGATGGGTCCCCAACTAGAGCAGGCAATCAATTGATTTGATTGAAAAATGAGCGACTTCACCGGTTTTGATGACAATAAAAATATAGGAGTGTGAAATATTCGTTGATTATTCAATCTCTGGCAACGTCGAGTCTCTCTGCTAGTATAATATAGAACCGCGCCACGAATGGGAAACATCCGCCATTGGTACAGTATGCGCACACGTACTTTGCATACTTCAGTTAACTATTGTAAATACACTTTAGGTTGTACAATAAGTAGACTCTACACCATTGTAGAACTCATCTCACAATGACAGCTATCTGAGTTTATGTAGCTTTGTAAATATGAGCTGCTTTTCTTATATAAATACATAATGACATAGATTGCGTCCTCTTTATTTTTTTACACATAGTGTTTAAGCGAGCTTGATATTAGGTCAAAATTATAGTTCTTTATGACCTAGATAATGAGTATTGCAATTTAAAAAATGATGGCTCTCTACCATTCCGCGATGCGTTTTATAGTGGTGTTTAATCTTCATTTTTTGTGTACTCTTACCTTAACCCGACCTATATATAGATAGGACTCGGAAAGAATGTAAATAAAATTATTTTTATGAAAACTTTTTCATTGCATTTTCTACGTTCTAAAAAAACATCTGGAGGCCAAAACGTTTTTTTTTTTCTATAAACTGAGGACATAAATAGGTGTCATGTCTTTAGGAGGGAATCCTACAATCTATAATTTTGGGGTGCGTGCATATTTGAGGGGTTCTCGTATACAAAAACCCCAAATAATTATTACGAGGCGTTGATAGATGCTTTGGTTGCCGCATATTTAGTATTAGACAAGAGTAGTGTTGAAGAAAGTTGGATAATTGTGCAAAATTAGAGCTCTTTAGGACTTTCCGTATAAAGTGATTCCAGATAATGAAATCGTTAACAAAACGAAAACGTGTCGATCATTCCACGATGCGTTTTACGGTGGTGTTTATTCTGCATTTTGTGTACAACAACCAAACGTATATCTAGATAAGATTCAGAAAAAAATGTCTGTAACGCGTGCGCGACTAACGCTTGACTTATTTTTACAAGAGAATCACCACTTATCCTCGAGTGGCCTCTGGGCCTTGATAAGGGTTAAAGAGTATACAGTGGTCAAAAGGACAATATCATAATAAGCGTTAGTGTAAATTTAGTAAAATTAAATTACTTAAGGGGAACGGCTCCTCAAGAACTTGAAAGAAAGACTTGAAGACCGCCATATTGCAGCAACTGGAAAGCAGGTAAACGGAAAAGTTCGACAGGTGTGCAGTTCTAAAAGACTTGTTCATGGAATCTACGTTTGTTTATGCACAGATTAAGAGTGGGGGAAATTTAATTTTTTTTTTTTTTTTTTTTTTCAATCAAACGAGTGATTCTCGTGAATGTTTGGCGAGAGGAGACCATAGATTGGAGCTCAGACGAGCACTTGCCATAAAAATAACGATAAAACAGATAGGATCGCAACGTCTCTTCTGTGAGAAAGAGGTTGCAGGGAAAAGAAAACGGCATTCCCCAATAGGCTCCGAAGTCTATTCTGAACTCTGTCAAGGCAGGATAAGGTCTTCCTAGCAGCTCCTCCCCAGATGTGATGTCAATACGTCGTCCTTTTGATGTATGTTTTATTACTATTTTTTTTTTTTTTTTTTTTTTTTTAATATAAAATGCATTTCTTTTCATTAGTGGAGGGGTTTTTCTACAAAAGATTTTCGTGGGCCGAAAGATTATCAACACCTGGGAAGCAAAGATGAGATCCTCGTCGCTAAAAGCTCTAATTGACTTTCTCACGTCCATGTGACGACTGCATAATATACGATAACCTTTTCTTTTTTCTCTCTCTTGGCTCGCATGGCCATTAAAATTCAGACCGACTTCTCAGGTTAGGTCACCGTAATGTCGCACCGTCATTATTCAAGATGGCGTACACATTGCCATACCCTCGTTCACAAAATATGGCAGAACTTTTTACTGATTTGTTTTTATCGGATCCGCCTTGGTTGAAATGTCTATCACTCCACTTTGATGGATGGTTAATTCTTTTATATAGCCGGACACGATCTATGATTGAATATTAATCAAACGAAACTTGACATTATAACCTGTGAATGTCTTGCAATGTCCAGTGGCAATGCGTTTGAACTCTGTAGACTCTTTAATGTTAATATTTTGTATTTTAAACATTGCAATTAAGGTTTTCGTCTTCTCTGTTTTAAGTAAAATGGACCCGGGGTTATAACGCTTTGATGGTTGATTCGAAGGAGGAAAAACGATTCTTACATTTGAATGATTCTGTTTGTCACTGGCGTTCAATGGTTATTCATTCTGTTATCCTCCTTTGTGTGTACTTCTCTCTTTGGTATTTCTATTCCTCACTCTCATGTTTACATGAGATATATATAATCATGTAGATCTCTCTCTCTCTCTCTCTCTCTCTCTCTCGCTTCCTCTTTGTTTGTCACAATATACCAAACAGTTTCTCGTGTCGTCCTATTGACGACCTTTTTCCCCCCTTTCTGTCCATAATGCAGATATATTACCTGCTCTGCATTAATAAAGACTGCCTATATATCAGAGCGCACTCCAACTCCCCTTCGCTTGCATATTTAATTCCTCTTACTTCATTTTGCCATTTGTAAATTCGTCACGTCATTTTCTCCTTACAATTGCGAGTTTCTTCATAATGCATTCAGCTCAAGATATTGTTTTTCTTCAAATCTCCACTTGGTGAGAAGCTAGTCTCCTCGCCAACGTCTCTCTGCTTCCATAAATATGTACAGAGAAGCCGTTATTTTGGAGAGGGATTACCTACGTTGGTCATTTGTTGACGTATTTGGTACCTAGGTTCTTTTCTGTATGGAAATTATTCTGGACAAAACATGAAGCCACTTGATGTAACAAATTAAATGTGACATTCAATGACAAAATAAGGTCTTTATACCTACGTGCGGGATGTTTGTTTGGTCTTCCCCCCCCCCACTTCTGTTGTTGTCGGTTTTTACGTCATTGTTTCGTCTAGAGGTTTCTATAAAAAATAAGCAGAAAAAGGGTACAAGGAGACGTTCGCCGAGAGTTCAAAGTTTTATTTGGAGGGAATTAACTCTGGAGAGAGACTATGTACTATCGGCTAATTATTTACTGCTTAATTTAACTACCTAACTTATTGGAATGAGTGGCGCATACAAAGATCTCGAAATAACATTCCCCCTTAGACTATAAAAATTTCCTACACTGTTGGCAGTGTCGTATTCGCACAGCGTTTACAGAGACTGATTTTAAGACATTTGTTTCTCACAGCTCTAAAAACGCAACGTCGTTCGTTATATCACTTTATTTATTTATTTTTTTTTTTTTTCATATTTTTTACGGGGTTTCACATGTTTTCCTTGCCAACTTTACATTGATAATTTCTGAAAACCCAAATCTGCAAAACGATTGCTATCATGCACTTAGTGTAACCTTTGTCAAAATTCACACTAGCTAACTTAATCATTGACGTAGGGTCCCTAATATGAAACAAATATCACTTCAAGGTAAAACAAACAAGCAAATGTTATATGGATAGTCTGGTCCAGAAAACAGCAATTCTCCCTTTGCACATTCTCATAAAATGCGAGGACTAAAGCACCATGAGTAAAACAAGTGTTACGTTGCGACTTGAAGTAAACCCACTTTCTAGTTTTCATAAACTATAGTGTACAATAGTTTAAGATTATAGTCAAAAATGGGTGAAAATGCTTCGCCAGTGTTTGCAGTGATATTCGTTATAAACGCCTGAAATTACATCAATTTAATCTAATATATATAAAATGCTATCTGTCAGTTTGAAAACATGGAGACAGACAATCTCCTCTGAAACTACAATTGGATTTTTTACGAACCATTCTTTTATGGGACTTTAGTCTGTTAAAATTGTTTCTAAGGGGTCAAAATACACTTTATACATTCATCTTAGTTTATTTTTTAATTTTTAATCGGTTCATATGCGTGTCATGTTATTACAGTGATAACGTTATCGGCTTTGAATGCTACCGTTTTGGTTTCGATTCTAGCTGATGGCACCCAAATACATTTTTTTTTTTACTTTTGAAAATCACGACTCTATAATAATAATATGGACAAATTAAAGTATCATAGTTAAGCGTATTTTATTCCCGGGCAAATCCCTCCCCCTCCTACTTCTACTATTATAGAAAAGTCATTTTGTGTCTGTGATTTCCTTCCTCACAGGTTCCGAAATGTAGTTTTATTACCCTCCTGATATTTCATTAACTTTCTCAATTATACAAAATATTTATGTAAAATATCTAGACATATCGTAAACAGGGAGCGATGTCCCCATTTTTGATTAGCCCATAATAGATGTAGAAAAAAAAATTACATAAACGCACGTTTAATAAAATATAGGATATTGCGTTATATACCTAATATTTCTGAGAGGTGTGGGGGGTCCGGAATAAATAAAGGCTTACCAAATGGAGTCAAAGGTGGCTTTGTGGCTGCGTTCGAATCTTCCGACCTGTATCAATTGTCACTTCCTACACTGATGATTACGAAAGCATGAAACGCTAGTACCTGTATGTAAATAAGCTCAAGAAATGGTGTAATTTCTGTTTTGATCTGATTTCTATTTTGCCGTGCGTTTTAACACTGTGACAACAATGTCTGTAATAAACTGGGTCTAAAGGCAAAAACGTGAAGACCATCAGCCGCACAAAACAAAATTCATTCACATATATCCATATCCACATCTTGGATGGCAGACACCTGGATCCGCCACTATTCATGGCTATTATTCCGGCCTGTCTACATGTCCGGAATCCTGCCTCCGGGTTACTGACAATGTCCGGAAATGGCTGACATGCGCAGTGGCAGTGCGTAAACAAAGATAACGACGCACAGGTTTATTATTTTTTTTCATTTAACAATTACTTGGGCCTCGAATAATAAAAGTAACGATAAAAAGCTAATAATAAAAAAAAAAAACTTAACAATCCCAAATTGCCACCCAGTGTGTAATTGCTAGTTTCATAGACAATTAATTATTCGTTTCTATTCACTCGCTTTAAAAAGAAAAAAAAACTTAATCTCCACTATCTTTAACTTTTTTATTGTTTTTGTTTTCCTTGTTTTGTTTTTGTTTTTGTTTTGTTTTGTTTTTTTTTGTTTTTTTTTTGGGGGGGGGGATTTTTATATAAACAAGTCCCTCTCCCAGTCTGATACATTCTTTTGTTTCTGTCAGTCTCCCTCTCTCCTTCCTCTCACTTTCTACCGACTGACTCTGCCGCCAAAAGGACACTGTATAACGCCCTCTACCACCCACAAAAACAACTTTGTTACGCAGACGAAAAATGGTGTGACATCACCAAAAAGTTACTTTTTTTTTTTTTTTCACTTTTTTACCTCCACCTGGTCTATTAAGAACATTGTAATTTTTTGTTTCTTTTTTATTTTATTTATTTAGTTATTTAAATTTTTCATAATTTAAAGAAAAAAACATATTTTTTTCTCTTAGAAAATTAATTTCCTGACATCTAAAATGACTGCTTTGTTTGGAACTTTGTATAAAAGTTTCTGACGTCAGAAGCTTCTTTTTTTTTTTTTTTTTTTTTTTTTTTTTTAATTCTATTGACATTAAAAAGGCTTCGGTTCTAATTTCTCCTTAAAATATTTGGGTAATCATTATTTGTGACCTATTTGCGTTAAGGTTTAATGACATAAGCATTTTAAATTGGTGTAAATATTGGTCGAGTAAAAAAAAATCAGCAGCAACTATCGGTAATGTTTAAAGGTCGTGGTCAGAAGAAAACGAGAAAAAGTTTGTGCATACATTACAAATGTTTGTATGATTTTTATTTATTTATTTTTTTATTAAATATTAAACGAGGAATCCTTTTCATTTAAAATCCATTTACCTAATTACATTCTTTAGAGCTCTTTTTTTCATATTACTCAAAAACTTGATATGTATGTCTATATAGTAGTTTTCCATAGTATTGAATTCAAATATACATGTCTTAAGGCGTGAAACTGCACCGTTTGTCCATTTTCACTAGGATTCGGCGTTCCCAGGAGCTCAAAAGGGGTCGCAAATGCCTCGAAATTGCGAAAAATAAAACTTTTTACTCCAAAACTTGGGCCGCAGCCATTAGATTTTTCTGAAACTTCTCACATTCATCATTTTTACACTATTTATTTATTTTTTTATTTTTATTTTTTTTTTTTTTTTTTGTGGCGTCATCTTGCATGCAGTACCAGGGGGGAGGTACGCACGCATGGCTTGTTCAGGAAAGTTGCTAACATTCTAGGTGAAAGTTTGTGGAACGAACTTCGTACACTAGTGTCGTTAACCACCTAGTCGCCTTCACCTTCTATAGTTTAGTTAAAATATATTTTTAGTAAAAACGTCGGAGCTCATCGTTATTTCTCATGGATTCATCCGGCTAATATTTTTAATTTTCGATTTTAAGCTATTATTCAGGTTTGATATGGCTGTAAAAGGACCGCCATTTTATTCGTTCTTCTAACTCAACAGACACATAAAATAAGTTAAAACACAAGACTTATCCAGATTTGTGTTGTTGCTGTTGTTGCCAACGCAGTATAATTCAAATTTTAAAAAAATACATTTTAGATGAAAAAAAAAAACACTATTACATACTTGCGTATCATGTCGAAATTAGTAAGAATTTTAAAAATTACGAAAATTGATTAACTAGATTTGCTAGAACTTTTTCTTTTTTTACAAATTAGATATTAGCAATCCACCATTTTCTAGTCTGGCTTAAACACCTTTTTATTAAACAGCTACAATAAAACTAATTCGATAAATGTTATGTTTACTTGTAGTTTTTTTCTCATTTTTCGTAATTTAGAATTTTTACTTATTTCGACATGACACGCAAGTACGTAATGTTTTCACATAAAATGCTTCTGTGGCTACTGTTAAAAATGCTTCAAGTGTACGACTTCTAACACGATTTTTATGAAACGACTTCAACAAGTAAATAAAACCAGCACTTGTCAACTAATGCATTGTTTCCCGATCTTTGTCACCATTTATGGAACCCTTTCAATAATAGTATTGCCCTAATTTGTTTTCCTTAAATCATACAAAAATCTTGTATTATGTGAATACAATCACTCAAAACTGCTAATAAGTTTTTTTTTTTTTTTTTTTTTGCGTCATGGGTCTGGGCATCAACGATAAGAGTCATTCAAATAGACATTTACAATTTGATCCTTGCCGAGGATCTCCTTATGTTAAAAGCCAAGATAAAAGAAAACTCTATATGTACGGATATAAACAATTGTACACCAAAATTGACGTAAATTAAAATATATATAATTTTTTTTTTTTTAAGCAAATTTTGTATTTCTAATGTCTCTCTCGTTTAAATATAACATTTTTCTTATTAAAAAAAATAAAACTGCTTGATCCATTGACATGATTTTTTGGTGTACGATAGCTTTTCTGTCACGGGTACGTGAATTAAACTTATATATATATATATATATATATGAGAGAGAGAGAGAGGAAATTCTGGCAAGCTCTAATTCTCATTTTTAAAAAATCCGAAATCTACAACTGTAGTGAATGATGGGCGATCAACAATTCCCCCACTAACCAACAATCATGAGGTTGTCTCCTCAGCAACCGACAAGGCTAACATGCTTGCCAGTCGGTTTGCCTCAAACTCAACACTGGACCCTACCAACCACCCCCTACCTGACTTTCCTATGCGGACAGACGCCACGCTAGACAATTTGAAAATCACCCTTGCTCAGATGCATGCTATCATAAAAAAACTTGACACTTCAAAAGCATGTGGATCTGATCTCATCCCAGCTGTGCTATTAAAAAAAGTGCTCAGCCGAAGTAGTTCCAGTTCTCTCCAAACTCTACAACAACTTAATGAATCTTGCTTTCCGGGCTGTTGGAAAACTGCTTCTGTAGTACCAGTATTCAAGAATTCTGGCGAAAGAACTGGCCCAGTAAATTATCGCCCTATTAGCCTCCTCCTACCTTTTTGCCAAAATATTTGAGACCTTAATTAACCATGCTGTAGTCCATCACCTTACAGATGCTAAACTTCTGACTGACAAACAATAAGGATTTAGACAAGCCCGTTCCACAGCAGACCTCCTAACTGTAATCTCTGAAAGTATATACCGTTTGCTGGACAAAGCGGGGAAGGGCAGAGCGGTAGCTCTAGATATATCTAAGACTTTTGATAGGGTATGGCATGAGGGTCTCCTCGGGAAAATTAGATCATAGGGTATCTCTGGTAGAATACTTTACAAAATTAAATCCTTCTTAGATAAGAGAAAAATCCAGATTGTCCTCGACGGTCGTACATCTAAACAATGATATAAATGCTGGTGTGCCCCAAGGGTCTATCCTTGGCCCTCTATTGTTCCTGATATTCATAAATGACCTTCCCGACAAAATTGACTCTGAGATGGGTATATATGCCGATGACACCACACTCTATAACAGGCATTACAGGAAAACAAATGAACACATATCTAAAGAAATGGCAGAAACACTAGAGGATGACCTCAAATCAGTAGTGGAATGGGGACAAGAATGGATGGTCACGTTCAATGCCGCCAAGACTAAACTAGTTTCCTTCAATAATTACAAGAAACCTTCTCTACCACCAATAGCAATGGCCAACGACTCTTTATCTGAGAGTACATCTTTCAAACTCCTTGGCCTAACGTTCACAGGAAACATGAGTTGGAACAATTACATTAAAAGCATTGCCAACACCGCTGCGAAAAAAGTTAGCCTCTCTCTACCGTGCTAGAAAACTACTAACACCAGAAAGTATCTTGTACCTCTATATGGCCACCATTCGCTCATGTATGGCCTATTGCTGTCCTATTTGGGCTGGTGTATCTGCTACTAGTCTCTCGCTCCTAGACAAGGTTCAAAAGAGAGTCGCCAATCTGATGGGTCCTGAACTGGCATCTAGGCTTCAACCTCTATCCCATCGATGAAATGTTGCATCCCTCTGCCTGTTCTAAAAGTATTTTAATGGTGAATGTTCTGACGAACTGCAAGCACTTGTGCCCCCACGACGTAAACGGCCTGTACAAACCCGACGGGCAGCTAAATTCCACCCCCACACAGATCCCTAGATGTAAAAGATCTTTCTACTCCAATAGTTTCTTCCACAGAACCGCTAGACTTTGGAATTCCATTCCAGGTCCCTGCTTCCCCAAGTGTACTGGCATGCAAAAGTTCAAGTGTAACGTGAACCAACATCTTGCTGGCCAAATCCCTATATAGTTCCCCAGTAGTTGTTGCCCCTGATAGTAGCCCCTACACCAAAGTGGCAATGTGCCTTGTTTTGGGTGAAAATGTAATAAAAAAAAAATGTACTAACTAGCTTTTTTGTTGTTGGGTTATTAATACTACTTTCTTATTTCATTTGAAAATTCAGGAACTGTTAAGACGCTAATTTTGCATTAGCGGAACCTGTGGAAATTTCAGTGGACTTTTTTTCTTTTTCTTTTTACATGGGGGTCACCACTTATCAAGGCCCGAAGGCCACTCAGGGATAAGGGTTATTGCGTGTACAGTAATCAATGAGATAGTATTGTAGTAATCATTAGTATTGGGTTTTGATAGTGTCTTACTTAAGGGGACGGTTTGTCAGGAGTTTGTTTATGTTGGACTTGAAGACGTCCAAGTTGTAGTCAGGTGGGAAACAGGCAAGCGGCAGAGAGTTCCACTGGCGTGCAGTTCTAAGAAAGAGGCTTTGCTCATGGAATCTACGTTTGGATTTAGGCACAGATAAAGAGTGGGGAAAATTATTGACAGTAGTTTCAGCCAGACGGGTGTTTCTCGTGAAAGGTTGGCGAGGGGGGACGAGGGATTGGAGCTCAGACGATTACCTGCCATGGAAATAACGATAAAACAAAGACAGGCTCGCAACGTCTCTTCTGTGGGAGAGAGGTTGCATGGAAGAGAAAAGGGCATCCCCCACTAAACCACGAAGTCTATTTTGTACTCGTAGAGACCTCTCTGAAACCACTGTTACGTCCTGGGAATGATAACTAGCTCCCCGAGTGTTCGAAGATGAATCACTAGGGTTGACTTAACATCGGCTGTAAGTGGATCTCGTCTCCGGTTTTTTTTATCGTCGTTGCGCACAGGATTTCATCGTTGTTTTTAATAGTAGACAACTTTGCTGGAATTGAATGCTTGTATAAAAATAAGCGAAGAAACACATTTTCTATAAAAAAAAATAAATAAATAAAATTTATTAACAATTCAAAGGAACATTTTTACTTCGACCCAACGCGTGTCGCCAATGGCGTTCGTGACCAAAAACTGATATGCCTCAGTGTTCGAAGTCCAAACTTCAACTGTATAAAACAATTCTTTTCTCTTTAAAAGAGAGTGATAAAAGAACGAAAGAAATGAAGAGACCCACACACAGGCAGACCCACACACACGCTAAGTATACAAAACCACTGAAATATTACTTTTCAAATCTGTAGCGATAGCAGCCAGGTTTTACCTTTAAGCATCTGTATTCGCTGACGTTTTTGACTTGGTTGAGTTTTATAAACAACTGTCAATCTCCAAAGTTTTCCAGCTTGATATTATGAATATCTGCGCCTGTCTGTCGCTGCACCCTCCCCCCAGAAGTATGTGACGAATCTGGCACAAGGTTCACTCTCCAGGAAGCTTCCTGCTTCCCAAAAGGAAGCTTGCTCATTCTGCCACAATATTACTTAGCAGTGAATTGCTTTTAAGGTTAAGCGTGAAGATTTTTTTGATAAATGCATGAGATGACCTAAATATGATTGTCATGGTTTGACCACAGATCCACGTTATACCTATATTGTGCGACATTCACCCTGGTCAGAGATGACCTTTGCCATCAACCGAGGGTTTTACTTCGGTACTGAAGCCAACAGACTAGGGCATTGAGATGTGTTGGCTATTGACTACGGTATGTCTCCTCTGGTTCCGTGCAATTCTAGAAATTCCATCTTCCCATGTTTTATCTTCTCCCGTTTACAAGAGGTTAATTTATTGCTAATCTTCCACTAGAATGTTGCGTTTTGTTTTTTTTTTTAATCCGTTTTCTGGCTCTTGTGTCATGTCATCCCGCAGTAGGAAGAGATAACTTCACCCTGGTCAGATATCCCGTTCAGCGAAGATGACAATATTTTTCTTTTACTTATTTATAGGGTAGGGGTTCCGTTTTCTAATATACAGCGCTTGGTCTTCCAAACTGGTTTGTGCTTTTCAGAACAGTCGGATTCATTCTCTGCTTCCTTAGTTTCAGCTCGTTTGACTCGTTGGTTTAGTGACCTTTATCAATTTGCTGTTGAGATACCTCGTTAATAATACATGTGGCATTTCCAGTTGCTATTTTCGAAGATCTGTAGGCTTGTCGAACTCTTTTCCTGCTAACCGTTTTTTTACTACCCATAGTTTTGATCTTTTGAAAATTACGTTCAAAAAGGCATTTTTATCTTATTGCGGGAAGTGGCTTCATATATTGTCTGAAACGATTTACATAACCTTTTAAAAATTGGTGACCCATCCGGCACTGACCAGGCTAAATGTTACTCAACTTCGGTAATCTAACTGGAACCGGTGTGTCAACCGAATTATAAGTGATACTAAAGTAGATAGCAGTAGATTCGTTTTTAATTATGACCAAGAATTTGAAATCTGAACAGTTGCAGTTTTAAAGAAAAAAACACGATATCCTGCTAAATAGGTGTTTTACATCCTGCCTGTCTTCTCGTTATTAAAAAATTAAATTATATTTTAAGAGGCGGTGTCTCCTTCATATATGAATTTGTTTCAGCTACCTGTCTGAGAGGAAACAAGAAACCCGTCGCTCCTGTTAGAAAATAGAATAATATGCATCCTCTGTCATTGCTCAATGCGAAGGTATCCAATATTTAGTTTTCTAATATAATGTAAATAAGCGCGCGGTAAAGACTGGATTTAGATTAAACAGATTTCATTATAATTGAAATGTTTATTTGTAAATCTAATTGACACACGCACGCACGCACGCGCACGTGTGAATACGAAAAATATACAAATGTTTTTATCTTTTCTGTATTTCCTATTTGTTGACGTATATGAATATAAAGTCTTTCGAAGAAAACACTTTTTCAAAACAACTTAAAAAGAACGGGTATAGCCAATGAGGTTAAGATTAATACAACTTTGTTATATAGGGGTTGTAGAATTACATTCATCTACAACAGCTCCACCTAATTTGCATATTCTTTTAAACGTTTATTTTAATTTCCTATTAGTTTTTTTTGTTTGTTTGTTTTCTGATGGGATCATCTTCAGTTAACTACTACGTGAAATTATATTCATGCAGATATTCTACATGATTTATGCTTACGTAATATTTGCGCAAGTTCACAGTAAATACAAAACTCTTTTCATATTTATATTTTTTTTAAATTTGCCTACCAAACTCCTACAAGTTTTAGTCTACAGACATAAAACGTCATATACATACATATATATATATATATATATATATATTGAACCCATGAAACTTTATATTTGTGTTTTAGCCCAGGAAAGTCGGTACAAAAGTAAATGTTTTAATGAAATTTGAAGTGACGGTCGAACGACGCCATTACGAATATGTATACGACATGTGATAGCTATTGGTTCGTGTTTGAATTTTTAGTCTTGCAGCAAACATGTCTTCATAGCCTAAGCATTAACGTCAAAGGAAAAAGTAAATCGTAAACTAAACGTTTTGATTTTGATTCTCGGTGGTAGCACACGACTCTTTTGAATCATTACTATATTTTGGGTTCAATATAATATAAAAATAAATCTGTATTAATCAAAATATCATTTTAAGCGTATTTTACGACAGGACAGTTTGCTAATATATGTCTATATAATTATAAAACTCAAATGAACTTGTAACGGATGTTGTAACCACACATCCGGTTTACGACTTCCGGTTGCGCATGCGTACATAATCATAAACCCATAACAGCGTAAACAAATAAACACAAGTCTCTACTTTTGCAGAATTTGACCTGCGTACTGAAATATTAACGTTATTTAAAAATTATTTAACATGGGAAGGGTGGGGATGTTTTGCAACTATTCTGTATTACAACTATACTGTCGCAATGTTCTTACGAATAAATCAACTTTGACCCGTTGACAATCATAAGAAGAATTTGCAACGGCGATTTCCTCACCGCCTTTTTTTTATTTATTTTTTTTTTATTTATTCTCCATTTTTTTTTTTTAATACACCTTAAAACATTCGTACATTTTCTTCTACACTACCAACATAAATAAATAACCCCGGAAATATGTTTTTTAATTTGCGTTACAAATAAATGATCAATGCGATAATAAAACGTATTGTTTTACTGTGTACGCTTTCAGCGTCCCAATTGTTTTTGCTGGGGTTTTTTCACATTTAAATTCAGATATATAAAAATTTGAATTTAACTTTAAGTGTTATCTGTTCAGCGCACATTTACCTATAAGCATGGCAAACCACTTTTAATTCAATGACTAAGTTGTTGTTTTTAATAAACAATTATAAGCAGAACGACTCATAGAAATCTATATTTTTTTCATTTTAATATACTTTCATAGTTTTTTTGTGACAAACATTTCTATGTTCTTTACGTCATAAGTGTCACGCTCATACATTATATAGCTAATCTAACATACTGACCAATATATATTAAACAAAGGATTTCTTTAAGCTCTAAGTTTACTGGTGTGAATAGATCATTAATCAAGACGGCCTAATAAAAATAAAATCCATCTTATTTGATATATATTATATTGGGTATTAAAAGTTGACTGGCTAGACTAGAAGAACGGAGTTGATAAATTGGCCTTTCTCTCTCTTTCTCTCTCTTTCTCTCTCTTTCTCTCTCTTTCTCTCTCTTTCTCTCTCTTTCTCTCTCTTTCTCTCTCTTTCTCTCTCTCTCTTTCTCTCTCTCTCTTTCTCTCTCTCTCTTTCTCTCTCTCTCTTTCTCTCTTTCTCTCTCTCTTTCTCTCTCTCTCTTTCTCTCTCTCTCTCTCTCTCTCTCTTTCTCTCTCTCTCTTTCTCTCTTTCTCTCTCTTTCTCTCTCTCTCTCTCTTTCTCTCTCTCTCTCTCTTTCTCTCTCTTTCTCTCCAACTGGTCATTTACTCATTAAGTCCGTTATTTCACTTTTACTTTCTTTTCCACTGCAGCTGCTGTTAACAAAGCAAAAAATATCACCCCCTCCTTTACTCTACTTGTCCCATAAAAGTCACTTCTGAGAAACTGTCGTCATCTGTATTCGTGTGGGGGCCCAC
>NC_136482.1:21038507-21096007 GCF_053919585.1 Euprymna scolopes
TCGACTAAAAGTCACTTATGGTTATTCGAACACAAAGGAAATGGAAAGAAGGTTCTCTGAAAATAATCCGCTGAGATAAAAAGTCAAACAAGTGTTAATGTCTACAATGTCACATATAGCGATGTGTAGTATTGCAGTGAACCTATTCGTTGATTTCAAGCCGTAAAAATGTCTCTGATCGACATTTTATCATACAACCCGACTAAAATCTTTTCTTGAAACATAAGTTGTTGCTCAGTGGATAGTGACGTCGCTCTCTCCCGTTCTTTTAATAACAGCAGTTATAAAAGTTATTAAAATGGCAGCACAAATGATTTTATACTGGTTTTCGTTTGTTCTGTGTACATCAGTGATGGGGCGAGTCTAATCGTGACCATCGTCATAGATGGCCTATCAGCTGAAAAATGACGTCATCGCCATAGGTCCTAGCAAGCAAGATATGCAACACACTGTTGATAATGAGCAGACATTTTTTACAGAAAGCGTTAGAAAATTTCAAAGTTGGATTAAAAAAGATAAACATGATACTTTGTACTGAAACTCCTCCAATATTAATAATAAAAAACGAATTGAAAGGGCGAAAAGTTAAAAAGAAAAGGAATACGATTTGATTTCTATGTAACTGAAGTTTATTCAATAGAAATAAATAAAAATGAACAATATTTTTTAAATAAAAAAAACATTTTAAAAATTCAAAACTAAAAAACAAACTGTAAATTATTTTTACTAAAATACGAGCAATAAATTAGTTTAACTGAATAACTAACAATAAGTTAAAAATTTAATTCAAACAAATGTTAGTATAAACAAAGTTACTAAGTCAGAAATATTTCAAACATTGAATATTAAAACTTTTCAAAAATCTGTTGTAGAATTTAAAAGTTTGAATTTTTCTTCTATTTTTTTTTTTTTTACTAATAGTCGTTCTCTTTGCGACAAAAATTGTTTATAAGGGAATTCGATGACCTCCATATCAGCATTTTTTTTTCAATTTGCTGAATAGTGTGACCCTCATCACAAGAATCAACATGAAATAATCGATTTTTATCAGCCAAAATATTTAAAGTTATGTACATGGCTAATTTTCCCTGAATCTAATGTAAAAAAGAATCGCATTTTGTAAGTTTATTTATAACTATAATCATATAAGGCAAAATTATTAGTTATATCATTTGGGTATAGCAAAGAACCCCTGTTAATACCCTGAAAGTAGCTGTTTAATTCAGCTATTTCTTCAACAGCCTCTCTCCCGGATATTAAAATTTTGCAGCTATTACATTTCAGTTCTTTAAAAACTGCACGACAGCAATAACCTGCTAAGTATAATATATTTATGTTAAATTTATAAACATGTAACTCTAGCTCCCTTGTCATTTCATCCCAGTTAGTTTCTTTTAAATTTTTCAATTCAATAGTTCGATTATCAATTGGTAAGCTCAATTTTAAAACTGACAACATTCTGAGGGTTTTTTTCACATTCATACACCTGATGTATCGATATATTACACTGATCTCCACTAAGTTGTCGATACTGGCCAAATCTTACCTCAAGGTTATCTATCAAACTTTCCTGGTAATATATACACCATGTTCAGTACATTTATACAATATTTACTCAATTCTAAAATTGCGTAAGTAGTATGGTGCAAAGCAGTATATGTTTCCTTTGTTAACTTACCAGTTCTTCCAGGAATGCTATTCCAAGTTTCTAACCAGTCACAGAACACATTTAGGAAACTATAATTATCGCTATTTGATGTAAGTGGATTAGCATATTTATTACGAAGTCGACAACCTTTATATGGTGTTTTCACATTCAATATTGTCCACCAAATATAAAATATTTGAATGTATTCTGCGATTTCTGCATAATTTGGCAAGCATTCCTATTTTCCTAAGGTTAGCAAACCTTGAATAGTATATTCGTTGAAAATTTGCAAAACCAAATTAACATTTTGCCTTTCAAAAGTAGTCGGAGAAACAGCTTTTGAAGTCAACTTATAGCACTATTTTGCAAGTGATTGCGATTCTAGAGCATAAAGTTTATGTAAACTAGAAAATGGAGCACTTTGGATGTTATCTAATTCATGATTTCCATTATAACAAAACTTTGGGAACCTCATGCATTTTCGTTCATCCTTTTGGCCAAGCCGATTGTTTCTAATGCATTTTAATATATGCACTGAGTCGAATAAGAAAAGAGAGCTAGACATTCTAACTGGATGGGGATATACAATTGAAAGTTTTGATGGGCTAGAAGAGAAAGACATAGCTTTTTTATTTATTGCATTATCTGTTATAACAGATAATACCTTAACCCCTATATCTTCTAAGCCAATTATTACACGTTTAATTATATCAAACAAGTTCTCAGCTAGAAGATATTTAGTTGGCATAACATGCACAACATCCTTATATTTTGAGAATACACTGCTAAGCATAAAAGCAAATGCACTTGTGGCAGGTTCATTGCTTTTGTTAGCTAAGCCAACAATATTACCACCTTTATAATCAAGATAAGGTTTGAGATGTATTTCATCAACAAGTAAAGATACTGTGATGTCATTCTGCATTAGTAACTTGAAATTACTTTTAATATACATGAGAAAATTTTTATCGTGTTGTTCAATGACAGGATGCATAGAAGTTGATAAGGTTAATCTTCGAATGGTTGACTAGCGTAGTAAAATTACATTTTTAATGTCTCTTAACAATCTGTACCCTCTAGGGGAGCAGTTATAAGAAAATACCATCATTTCACTCGAATAATTAACATTATTCGTCATTTATATTAATTTGTTCATATATGAACTTAATGGCATTAAAATATTTAAATGCTTCATCTTGCACTAATAGCAAAAATTATAAGATTAATTTTAATAAAGAACTTATATTAGTTTTCATTTTCTGTTCTTCGATGTCCATCTTTTTTTCCATGTTTTCCATCAAAATCTGCAGAGTATTTTCCTGTTACATGTTTAGGAATTCTATACTCCCCTATAGCACTCATTTCCACAACACTACAGAATACTCTAGCGGCCAAGTCCGGTTCAATCACCAAAGACATTTTTATTTTGGGGCATGGGCCTCTCTTTATATGACATACAATGATGGTATTGTCTTGCCTAATAGAAGTCCAATAATTTTTATCTATAAACGTTAATTTTTTTTATAAATCATCAATATTATGGAAAGTTTTACGTTTCCGTAACTCTAACTCGTCAGCAACACTTTCACATAATGCACGCTTAAGAGCAAAATTTTATAAACGCATTTTCTTTGCGTTAGGAGACTCTAAAAGTGGTTGATGACGATAAGTAGGAGGGACAGTTTGGTAATATTCGAGGAATAGCACCATCCTTAAGATAGGGATTTTTTAATTTAACACTAATTGTCTTTCCAGTCCTTTCATCAAATGCTGATGCCTCTTGCTGTATGTCTTCAGGTCGAAAATGTTCACATACCTAAAGAAATAATTTAAAAGAAAATCCTATCATGTTTGACTTAATACAAAAAAAGAAAGAAAATTACATGACAAAAAACGATAAAATAAAAAAATAAGGTAAATGTGCAGAATTAGTATACCCTCGAAGAATCCTTTTAAATTACCACTTTTATAGGTTTTCGGGAGTACTGAAAACGAAAGTAACGTTTAAAATTACGGCAAACTACTAGTTTCCAAGATATAATGTTAGTTAAAAAAAAAAAAAAAACGACCACCCACTTTATGGCCATTTTTTTTTTCTTTTTTTAGATTTTCGCCTCAAACAAGGCGAAGTGCCTCTTTGATGTTGGAATGAACACAACTAAACGTAAAATGAGCACCTACAGTTGACCCCCTCTCCCCGACAAAAATCCTGTTTACCCTTTTTGAAGGGAGGATGCTCATTTTCGTTAAACTGTTCATTGTACGTTACCTCCCAACCCCCAGCATAAAGGTGGCCATACTCATTTTTCTTCGCTTTTATTTGCTAAAAAGAAAGCGCCCTAAAATAAACGCTGGCCATAAAGTGGGTGCTCATTTTACGTTAAATTTTTATAGAAAAGTGACCCCCCATTTTTTTAAACTAACATTTCTTCATATCTTGGAAACTACTCGTTTGCCGTAATTTTAAACGTTATTTTTGTTTCCAACGTCACTAGCAGTATCAGAATTTGGGGCATTTTTGAGAACTCTAACACAAAACTGCGAATAACATACAAAACTCGTAACATCTCCGTTTAAAGTGGGTTGTTTATTTTCTTTATGGAATATACTTCCAAAATAAACTATAAAAATTGTTTACAAAATAATAGAAATATTTATTTATTTATATTTGCCGGCATTTGGAAATACTTTTTAAATAAAAAAAATTTCTATTTTTTTTAAGCAATTTTAATAGTTTATTTTGGAAGTATATTCTCCTAAATTGACACCTACAGGGCCACGACATTCACCACAAAGAATTAAGCTTTTGGGATAACAAAAACGGTCATAAACTTAAAAAAAAAAAAAAAAAAAAGTTTAGTCTATTTCACGCTGTTATATTTCACAGTAAAATAGTTGAACTAAAAAGATAAATGATTTTTCTTATTTAGAATTATTTAAACAAGGAATTCCGTTTTTACGATATCGCTTTTATTAAATTGTTAGGTGAAAGTACATATTTTCATCATACTCCCCATTTTAAATAAGTTTCTAAATAATTTATTTCAGCACATAACTTAAATTACATTTAAAATTCATTTTTATATACATACTTTCATTTTTATTTTAAAATACGTTCTAAAAAATAAAAATAAAAGGCGCTTTTTTTTTTTTCTTTTTTTTTTTTTTTTAAATATCTCAAACATTTTAACACTTACTTTGCTATATTTAGATGGAGTAAAATCCTTTCTTTTTATTGCATTAATCCACTGATAAATTATTTCCTTTTTTGGGGGGAGTGGGATGAAAACACGGTAACTTTTGGTCCATTTTCTTAGTTACCTTGGCATTTTGGAACTATACATCTCGACGGCATGTTTAAATTTATTTAACTCTCCAAAACCTTAAACCAAATTCTGGTTTAGTCATGAGACACGTGGCCAAATTTCAACAGACGTCACCAGACTAAATTATAGTCGTCGCTAGGCCATCATATTACAGTAGCCACGGTCTAATGCATTTCCTGATTCCCATACAATCACCAGTTACGATTTTAACTATTTCTAGTAATAGTTGCATTTTCGAATTGCCGTAAAATAATGCGTGCATACTTTCGCAAAAGTAACATATTGGGAAGCGGGCGTACGTCTAATTTATCGGGTAGATCAAATTTTTATATTTTCTCCCCGTAATTGAAAATCATGAGGTAACTATTTCTCTTTCCGCTGACATTTTGCATAAACGCGTTATATATGCATGCGATTTTTACTAGTTTTATGTTAATATTTATCGTTTTATCATTAGTTTCAGCAACAACAAATTAAGTTTTTTTAAAAAAATAAATTTCATTGGAAGGCGGAGATAATTGTAAATGTAGATTTTTTTTTTTTTTTTTTATGAATTCCAAATTTACGAATTTTTCACTTATACCCCACCCACCCCCAAAAAATACAGTAAGACATAAATTGTTTCAGAAATGATCATTCCAGACTAGAAAAATAAAAATCTTGTCAGGATTGGTTTAAATATTAACTGTAAACTGAAAGGTATCATAGACTTTTAGCACTTAGGTGCTAAAATAAATTGTGACATTTTAAAGGGAAGAGCAAGTTATATATATATATCCCGCAAAAAAATCTGATTTTCTGATCTGATTAATTGTCCCAACATCGATCCAACGTTTAACGCATGTTTCCGTCGCAGCATACACGAATATAAAATATGTAGCCAGATTTGAACTCTGATTAACCTTTTTTTATCAATAGACAGTCCCCCCTCTGGGGTACATATTTAAGTGGTTGATGTTGGTTGGGGCCTCTAGTCGTTCGCGTCAAGTTTGAAAGAGCTATTAATGTCGAACCCAATTTTAGAACTTGATTTGACTCGGAAAGTCTTCCTCAATTTACCAATTTGGCGCTAGGCATTTTGGCAATGCCTAATATTAATTTTGTCAATACCTAATATTAACTTTTCTATTAAGGAAGCAGTGCAGGCGTTTTGTTATTTTTGGTTTTCTTTTTTCTTTAGTTTGTGACTTTCTTTTACAGGTTGTGTGTGAACATTTAAGGCAGTGAGAATCAAATTGGTAACTGTTATTTCTTCAAAAGTATCAAAAGCCTTAAATTATATCAATTATACGGTTCCCTCCTCCCACTTATTAATTGCCTCCGCACAAGGGGAAACTTAAACACAATATCTGTCATGTTTCTGATTTTTTGAATGAGGCGTGATATTTTTAATTAGCTGAATTATTCAACTACTTATTTACTTGCCAACTGTTATCCTCATAGTTGTTTCACGACGTTTTGGCCAACTATTCCTCTGGTTTTCGTCAGGTGGTTAACCCCGAACGGAATAGAAATGCTGAATCTCTTAACAATATCCTTAGTAGTTACTACCTTCCATAGTTGTCGTCGTCTCGCTACGTTGTGGCCAACCAATCCTCTGGCCGGCTTTGGGTAAGATTAAAACTGCTATCTTCAGACAACGCTCATCTGGAACTGTAGATTCAACGCCTCTATCCACTACGCCACGAACACCGAAGGAATAGTTGGCCAAAACCACGTGAAACAACAACTATGAGAATAAATCCACAAATAAAATAAATATACAAATTACTCATCTCAAAAAAATTACAATAATAATAAAATATGTTCGACTTTTCTCATCTAATTATTCTCACAAGGACATCTGGCATAACAGATAAGGTACTAAGAAAATTCAATTCTAAATGACACTCTTCTGGAGGTTGAAGGTTCAATCTTTAGTGCGGGTAATAATAGTAATATAATTGCGAAGTACTCGAGACTTCTACATTGTCATGGCTAGCAGAGCGAGGATTAAATAAAGCATTACGTTCGAAATTACGTACTGAATTTAAAGATTCCAGAGTTCGATAAGATATACTTAAAGAAAGTCGAAGGATACATCAGCCGAAATTTTTGTGAGGATAATCTTTAAGATGAGAATAATAGTTTGAATAAGCTAAATAATTCACAAGATTTTTTTTTTTTTTTACTGTGGCGTATGTATCCTTCATACCTATAAGGATACTCAAGATTTGGGGGGGAAAAACAAACTTCTAAGACAATTCTTCCCTCGAAACAGAACAGATACTACACTTTGAATTATTTACTTGAAGAAAATAAAATTAACATTTAAAACAAATTAGAAAATGTAAAAATTAGATCTACCCGATAAATTAGACGTACGCCCGCTTCCCAATATGTTACTTTTGCGAAAGTATGCACGCATTATTTTTTTTTTTTTTTTTTTTTTTTACGGCAATCCGAAAATGCAACTAAGATCAAAGTGTAGTATTTGTTCTTCAGATGCTGCACTTCCATTTCTTGTTCTCTTTCGGTGGAGAAATCCTTCACGACTGAGACAATTTTTATTTTTGTACCTTTTCTCCACGTTAAAAAACAACCCTGGTGTCTAACTCTGTCCCGTGGGGAGGCATAGTAAATAGGTTTTACTAGAAATAGTTAAAATCGTAACTGGTGATTGTATGGGAATCAGGAAATGCATTAGACCGTGGCTACTGTAATATGATGGCCTAGCGACGACTATAATTTAGTCTGGTGACGTCATGAACTGTTGAAATTTGGTCACGTGTCTCATGACTAAACCGGAAGTTGGTTTAAGGTTTTGGAGGGTTAAATAAATTTAAACATGCCGTCAAGATGTATAGTTCCAAAATGCCGAGACAACTAAGAAAATGGACCAAAAGTTACCGTGTTTTCACCCCCCCCAACAAAAAAAAAAATAGGAAATAATTTACCAGTGGATTAATGCAATAAACAAGGATTTTACTCCATCTAAATATAGCATAGTAAGTGTTAAAATGTTTGAGATCTTAAAAAAAAAAAAAAAAAAAAAAAAAAAAACGCGCCTTTGTTATTTAAAAGTGAGAAAATGTTTGTCATCCTTTGGCACCATAGCTAGAAAATGTCTGTTCTACTCTTAGCTAAAATAATCAATCTCCATAATACCACATTTACTCTAGGGGCCTTCATGCTTAGATTTCCCAGTTTCAAAAATATATGTATTGGCAATTACGTGTATATACAAGCATTTCATTGGCGTGAAGTGTGAAACACTACATTATTTTTGTATTTTTCCATAAATAAATGATAAAAATGTCCTAATATAAACAATTAGGTACAAGGTCAACTCGAAATATGTGGGAGGGGGGATCTGTAGTCGTCCATGCCACTGTACCTTTTACCTGTCTAAGGGTGTCCCTTGCTAAAGTTATCGCTCGCAACAATCACGCCCGGGGCTGTTTTACTTACTGTTCCCAAATCAAATCGATTTTTTTTTTTAATATAAATATATTTATAACAAAGGTTTAATCGTTTTTATTTACATATAATTAACAAAGGTAAAAGATCTCATCGGGGGGGGGGGACAATCAAAAAAGAAAAAGGCTTTAGTAGGGCCCTCTCAACCCTCGCTCTCAACCTGGAGATCTGTTTTTATTAAACAGAAATCGCATGTAAAAGTGCCGAATTCCTTCGAAGCAAAGATGGGCATTGAATTCTTCAGTGATCCGTGGCGCAACGAATAAAGTACTAAGATTAAGTTTTAAGTAACACTGTTCTGGAGGCTGAAGGTTGAGGTCTAAATATGGACGATGCCGATAGAACTGCGAATTACTTAAGTCTTATACCTGGTCATGTCAAACGGAACGAGAATATGCTACCCCCACCGTGAAGGTCCTGGATATGACCTTAAACTATATCCGATGGTGAAGCCCCAGCTTGCGGACTTTGGGGAGTGTGGAGCCACCCTTTAATTGCCATTGCTCCCAGGTCCACTCTGACCCGGACTGGTAGTACCTGTTAGGGTCCCAACTATGGGTTAAATAGAAACCGACTTTAAAAAAACAAATCTACTCTATTAAAAAAATTGTTCTTCAAAATCACTGGATTCGGCATTAAATAACATGAAAAGGGGTTGATATGATGTAAAACAACCAACCCACCGTGAATTAAAGACTTCCGTTTAAAATTCCGTTCGGATTCCTGGGTTCGATAAAATACACCTGGAGAAGGTCGGGCATTGCATCAGCCAAAACTTTGAGACTAACACTCAAGATAAGAACGCTATTTCGAATAATCCAAATAACGCAGTTGAAGGATACAGTTGGAAGTTTCACGAGTTTCGCTAATAGTAAATTGTTCGCTGTAATAGTGGATGGGGGAGGGCTTTTTTCTAATGCATGGCGTCTCAAACCATATAACGACGGTATATTTATTTACGTGGTTACCGATCTAAAGATTTTTTTTTATTATTATTATTTCGTCTGACCTTTGATAGAGCAAAATGTTTGCTTAATCCTTTCTGTCCTCCCCACTTTATTTCTACTTTATTAGCGAAGTGACAACGCTCATTTGTTCACCGCTCCTACATCGTCTAAACTTGTTCTGTGAGCTTGCGATCGATTGTTGCAGTGTTCATACCGGTTGTGTTGGACATTCCTATACAGTTCTTACAGATCAGGCTGTTTGAAGATAGTGGTTTCCTTATCTAAAATGAACCAAACATTGAGGTTCTTGCTCTTTTTTTTTTCTTTTTTTCCAAAACTTATGTTCTGCAAAGCTAAAATCTAAAATGTTCCTTTACAAAACAACCAAACCAAACTCTGAGTAAATATCTAAAGATGTCAAGAATTTGAAGCATAAAAACTAAGAAAAAGGTTGATATGCCCCAAAACAAACCAAACCAAACACTATGAATTGAAAATATAAACAACTTAAAGCGTAAAACTTTCCAAAATCATCGGATTCGACATTAAATAACTCGAAAAGGGTTGATATGCCATAAAACAAAACAACCAACCCTCTGCACAATTCGCAAAGTCACCTTCTCAGGCTTTTTCGCATGCATGCTAAGCAAACCAAATATATGTTCAAATATTTTATTGGTTTGGGGAATTTAACAATTTAAAAATGTTTTCATTCAACGTGATTTACAATTAACTCACGAACACTCTCATTTCTTATTCGGCCTCAAACTGTTACTCACCCCTTTCTAAAGTTTTTTTTTTTTTTTTTTTTTTTTTTTTTTTGTATAAAATGTCTATCAAAATCACTCTTCCTACCCCTCTCTGCCTCTTCCTAACCCCTCTCTGCCTCTTCCTACCCCCTCTCTGTGTCTCTCTCTGTGTCTCTCTCCCTGTCTCTCTCTCCCTCTCCCTCTTTGTGTCTCCCTCTCCCTCTTTGTGTCTCCCTCTCCCTCTTTGTGTCTCCCTCTCCCTCTTTGTGTCTCCCTCTCCCTCTCTGTGTCTCCCTCTCCCCTCTTTCTGTGTCTCCCTCTCCCCTCTTTCTGTGTCTCCCTCCCTCTCTTTCTGTGTCTCCCTTCCTCTTTCTCTCTCGGTGTCTCCCTCTTTCTCTCTCGGTGTCTCTCTCTGTCTCATAGTTTTAGCAAATTTTACTATAACAAACTGTAACAGAATATTGGAATAATTTATTCGTTAACAACCGGAACGCTCACTACAAGTATTAATATTATTTAATTCACAGAAGAGAAAAACAGATAAAGCGAAGTTAATATAACCAACAGAAAAACTATTTTTTTTTTTTTTTGCTTTGAGAGGGGGACTTTTATACGACATTTATTTGTGCAAGCCTAATAATAAAGAGACTGATAATTCTTCTAGTGTTAACTAATTGCAATATGATAATTGAAATAATTGCATCTGTCGTTTTGATGGGCAGAAGGTTTACGAATCTAACAATGTGGATAATTGGTCGAAAGCCACAAATAATTGATCGTTTCTAGTGTGGGTGTTTTATGGAGAGAGAGAGAGAGAGTAGGAGATAATAAAATCAGTTGGAGAGACCGACTGTCTAATTATGTGCTTATCTTCAAATCGACGAGTAAATAAACACTTGAAATCCAATTCTCCAGGAAGTCACCCTGTTGACCGGAAGCAGGAGGAGAGAGGTAAAAAAGAGGATTGCTATTTAGACTGACTCAAAAGTATTTACTATCCGACCTCAATATAACATGATTTATGTTTCACGCGTACAATACAAACTTGAAAACTTGATATCAGCACTTTTATCTACATGGCGATTACTAGAAAAAGGTGGAAATTTTAAAGTTGTAAATCTTATTGCTTAAATTTTATTGCGTCTGACTTATTTTTATTTTGATACCCACATTATGGACAACGGTAACGAAAAACAACTTTCGGTACTTATGCATTTATATTCTCGTGCTGAAAAAAAAACGTTATTTTGAAAGCCCTTCTTAACATAGGGTGTTTCTGTAACTATTCTGTACTTCCACCTTACAATTTAATAAAAGATATCGTGAAACTTGAATTTAACTTGAAAATACAATTCAAACAATAGCACAGTAACACAAGTGCATACGCACACAATTTTCATATTCTAAAAAGCAGGTTATTCTTTTCAAAGTGAAAATCCTATTTGGAGACTGACAAAACGTTTAGTTGTCTTATTGGGTTTTTTTTTTTTTTTTTTTTTTTTGTCAATGATTACAAAACATCAGTTTGATAATGTTGCAGTTTCGAAAATTAAAAGCAACGGTAAAAACAAAGAATTCCAGCTTTTGTAAAAATAAATTAATGTTTGATAAAGTTTCTACTTTTCTAGCGACCACGCTATTTTATGACCAAGAAGCTGAATTATTACTTAAAATTAAAATATATAGGAAAGGACTCTTCGGTATGTGGATTAGGGTTAATACCTAAGGGAACTGAACGCCTCTGCCTTGCACAGTTCCAGGTCTATCTTGATCTACTAGTAGTACCTGTTAGTTTAAAAGTCCTTTCCTATATGTTTTAATCACACAAATGACATTAAAAAATTTTGTTTGGGGATTGAGCTATGTTTTGGCGATCATCCTGTACTTTTCATTAAACTTGAGAATAGAAAGTTTTTTTTTTTCTCGTCACTTTGTGTGTTGACATATATTGTGCATTCCGATGCATATTTTTTAAGAACGATTAAAAGAACGATAATCCTTAATCTCTTCGATCAAAACACAGCAATATATACACAAACAATTCATGACTTGGTTCGTTGCCAAATCATGATGAATAATGGTATCTTGAAAAAGAAAATTAAGTATCAGGCTGTTTGAAGAAATTAGATCTTTGACCTAAAATGCACCAGACATTTATGTTCTTTTTCCTTTGTAAAACTCAATCATGTTCTACAAAGCTAAACACAAAAACAACTTTCCTCTACAAAACAAACCAAACACCATTAATAAATACTTAGGCATGGAGAATTTTAAGTATAAAAACTTGCTCCAAAATTATTGGATTCGACATTAAATAGGCCGAAAAGGGTTGATATGGCGCAAAAGAAAACCCCTATACTTAATGTTAACTTCAATTACCACTTGAGCGTTTTTATGCCGCTTTGACTTGTTTACTACGTATCATGAATTTGTTTTACGATGATATAAGCCACGGATAATTAACACAAGAATTGAGGGAAACCAAGTGCCTATAAATGCCAAGTAAGATGGTATGAATAATAAACAGTCGGAAAGTATTCAACGAGATGAAATCTGAATATTCCACTTGCGCTAAATGATTTACTCTCCATAGTTTTCGCTTTTTCTTTTTTCAGTCATTTTTCGCTTATGTTTCACCGTGTCCGATTAGACCAGATTGCACACTGACTTGAGCTTTTTTTTATCGTTTTCTAAGCTTTACTACTTCCGTGCTTGGCTTATGACAAATTAGAAGCTGATATTGTTTTATTTGAGACTTTATCACTAGAATATTGCCTTACAAAGCTAACGGGCTTGATTAGCTTTCTTAGATGGATTGTCTTCACCACAGTTGAGCTCTAATTCCTGTACGGTAACCCTCCAGAACATCAGTGGAGAGCTAACAGGTACTATAACTAGCTCAAGATAGACCTGGAACTGTGCAAGGCAGAGGCGTTCAGTTCCCTGAGGTATTAACCCTAACCCACATACCGAAGATCACATACAGCAATACTGATATTTCCAAATGGTCACCTATTCTATTACTGACCAAACTCAACGTGGCTTAAGTGATCTAACGGGAACCGGTGTGTCAACTCGATTATACCGTATATTCGCTTACCGAGTTAATTAATAAAGATAATCAACTCGTTTCAATAAGAGATTTCTTTTTTCTTTAACAAAACTTTCAACTGACAGGTTTAACCCTCATCAATTGGGTGACTAAGAAAGCGGAGGGGAGGGGTAGAGATTTTCGAAATCTGAAGCGGAGAAGGTCGGATGAGGAAAGTGCAGATGCGTTAAGAGACTGGTAGTTAGCCATCTATATAGAATAATCATCTGCCAGGTTTGTGGTTCTTAATCAATCAAACTAGAAACGTTCGTTCTTGCATTGTCTTGTTTTTGTTCTTGAGTTGTTAATTTTAATTCAACTTCATCATTCGCATAAACCTCCCCTTGCACCTTTTTCTATTAAATTGAAAATCATTTCTGACATATTTCTAATATTTGTCAACCGAAAAATGCTTTGATACTTGAATCGCCGTTTGACAATGAAAAACTTGTCTCGCTTACTCAAAAGGGCTTTGTGCAAGTTGACTCTAAACACAATGTGGAAGAGTCTAATTGTTATTTGCGAAAAGAAAATACTATTTGATGTAATGACTTTCCATTGATAATTCATCTGATAAGAACGAAGCTCAATATGTAGATGAATGAGGAAATATCTTTTAAAATGGATTATCAAACGTTTTTTTAAAAATCAATATTTGAGGAGGGTGTCATGGTTGACTTTCATTTGTTTTATTTTTATTTTCACTAATTTTTATTTTGGTTTTTGTTTTTACAAAATTATCGGACTTTGTTTTCTTCGATTGTTTTCTGTGCATTCTTTAAACCGTACTTTCCTTAACTCGTACTTTCCTTAGCCCTTATTCAGTTTTACTCCATTAAAAAACAACCGTTAAAAGATAAACAAATCGGCACAAATATTTTATGTACTTATGTATAAATCTTTGAAAGGACAGTACACCAAAAATTACAAATTCATCAAGTAGTTTTCTTTGTGTTTTTTTTTTTAACAAAACTCGTTTTTACAGCAAAACGTCTCGTCCGCCACTTTCTGCTTACATTCACTGAACACATCCCCTTTTTTCTTCGTAAAAAAGTTTAAATATCAGGTGGCCATCATAACACCGTTTACCGACCAAATTTTATAAAAACAAAAATTAGATGAATTTGCATAAATTTTGGTGTACAGATATATTTTTAATTCAATCAGTATGTACTTAAAGATTTTGTGCGATTATAATTTTGAAATATTGGCGGGGAACTCGATAATTGTACTTTCTTTAGCGTTTATTTTTCCTTTATACTTTATTTTAGCTTTTGCTTTTTTTTTTTTACGTTTTTTTTTTTTTTGCTGTGTTTGTTTACTTTTTGTAATATTTTCTTAAACGTTTCTTTTTTTCCTTTTCTTTGTTCTTTCCTTTTTCTTTTTTCCCTTTTCCTTTTTTCCTTTTTTTCCCTTTTCCTTTTTTATTCCATTTTTTTTCCTTTTTATTCCATTTTTTTTCCTTTTTATTCCATTTTTTTTCCTTTTTGTTCCATTTTTTTTTCCTTTTTATTCCATTTTTTTTCCCTTTTTATTCCATTTTTTTTTTCCTTTTTATTCCATTTTTCCTTTTTCATTTTTTCCCATTTTATTTCCTTTCTTTTTCCTTTTTATTCCTTTTTTCCTTTTTTTAGCTTTTTTTGTGTGGGTGGAGAAATACGTTTTTCCATTTTGTAATTTTTTTACTGTCTCGTCCGTTTATTCACATACTTTCTACAATGTTTTATGGGTGGAGCTTTTTTTAATCACCGTACAAACTTTTAACACAAAGAAAATGTTTAAAAATTCATTAATCATCGATATTTTTTTTCTTTTCAACATCCGAAAAATTGAGTATTCATTTTATATTATCATTTCTTGCGCACAATTCATTTTTCTTGACTTATACTGTACTATTTCTTTTCTTTTATCTCATTTTTATTCCTACATTTATCTTTTTAATGCCCTTGTTCTTTTCCAGAATTTCCTTCACCTTAAAAAAAAAACGGCAAAAAAATAAAGAATTTGTATGGTGTATGTACCCGTGATGTAACGAAAATGATTATATTCTAAAAATCACTTAAATTGACCAAGTAGCTTTTTTACTTGCACTAAGAAAATCAGATTTTATGAAGACACGAGGACGGAGTGTCTCGCTCCGCCATCATAAACAAATCAAAATAACTCCATTCCAACTGAGATTTATTTTTGGTTATCTGCCTTAAAATGGCTATTTAATATAAATCACTTAATATCGTTAAAAAAATGTCTAAAGAAACTACTGGATTTTTTAATTATTTTATGCCGTAACAGGTACATACATTGTAAAAAAATTTCTGTATTTTGTCTTTAATATTGTGGAAAAAAAACTATTTAGAGGGTAAAGTAGATTACCCGGTGATAGCGTAAGCTCCGAGGGGTTGCAAAGGATGCCCTAAGCGACCCCCCCCCTACTGGGTCGAGTAACAAGTTTTGTAGTACGGCGAGCAGCGAGTAACTAATTTGTGCCAACCGTTCACCAGTAAGTCGTTAACAGAACTGGTGCTAGTCAGAGACAATTCTTTTATAACAGAAGAATAGTGCCTCCCCCTACTCCTCCAAGTCTATAAGAGACTCGTTCTCTCAACCACTCAGATTAGAATTCCGCCCTCGAGGCCGGCGCCACCAAGTAAGCAATCTCCTTTTTTTATTTTTATTTTTATTTTTATTTTCTCACACACTCCCGACAAAAACGAGAAAAAAAAAACAAAAGGTAGAAGAGAGAAAAGAAAAAGAAAAAGTTACATAAAAATGACAGACCACCAAATACTTAAACAACTGTTAGTACAATATAGCAGTAGTCGATCAGTCCAGATATCAATCAAGCAGGCAGCAGGCTAGGTCTACCCCGTCATTTTTAAGGGGCGCACATTCTGGGCAATACCACTTTTGCCTGTTGGGAGGTTCTGAGTCGATACCGACACATCGGAAATGGTACCAATCGTCGCACGAGTCACACCCGATCATATTCTGATTCTGCTGCGGAGAGCTGCACAGGGGACACAACCAGACCTGCTCTTCAACACTAGGGGGTGAATCCAACGTCTCCCCTCCCTCCGCAACAGGAGGTCCTTCAGGAGTCCTAGAAAGCTCTAAGGGGTACAGATGTTTCAGGGAATGTACTTCCTCCAAGCCCTCCCCTTTTTGTACACGTGCTGCTCTAACGACACCATCATGGCCTGGAATCAGTTCAGTAATAGTTCCTAAGACCCAAAACGGTCTGGGTTTCAAAGGACTCTTAATCAGCACAACATCATCCTTCTGGAGGCGGGTTCTTGTACTGAGTCGGGATCGACCAGGAATCTTCCTTCCCAGCTCTAGCAGGTACTCCTCATACCATAGTTTGTGGAAATCTGTCAGACATTGGTCCCTAAGTTCCAAGGTTTGAATTAGCCTCTCCCTGCTGGGAGGCAACAAGGTTGTTCTATCCTCTCTATCCAGTCGTATCAATAGCCCGGGGCTCTGATTGGGCTTAAGGAACATATTAGGGGTAATTGGAGTAGCATTTTTGTCGGCTGACACCTGGTAAGTAAGAGGCCGGTTATTAACAGACCTCTGAATATCCGATAACACTGTCAGAAGGGTAAAGTAATCCAATCTACCCCTGCCAAGAATTTTAAATAGGCAATTCTTCATGGTCTTGATACATCGCTCCCATGTTCCTCCATACCAAGGAGAGAACAAGGGAATGGTTTTAAGTTTTAACTTACAAGGACCGTATTTTCTTTGATAGTCCGTAAAAAGAGAGAGACGATCGAAAATCTTTCCACTTCCTATAAACGTTTTCGCGTTGTCACTATAAAGGGTTTCGGGAACGCCATATCGATTAGTAAATCGAACCAGTGCCTGGAAGAAAGAGGGTACGCTCATGTTGGGAACTACTTCAATGTGTATTGCTCTGATATTCAAACAAGTGAACAGGAGCAAGTACATTTTCGTATCTCGTTTCCCGTCACTCACCCAAAGATGGCCAGTAAAATCAATCCCAGTGTGTTGATAGGGGACTCTGAAATCGGTACGGTGCGACGGCAGGGCAGCAGCAGCATTCGGCGTCACTGGCGTTGAACTATAACGTTTACATCTGGCACAAACAGCCAGTACCTTATTCACAGCTTGTCGACCCTGCGGGACCCAATAACCGCTTCGCCTCAACTCCGCTAGAGTTGACCCAGTTCCAAGGTGGCAACACCTTTCATGACAATCTAAAATGATGAGTCTGGTAACAGGATGATGTTTCCCTATCAGAATGGGGTTTTTAACTTCATAACCAAAGTGGGAAGATTGGTTGATTCTTCCCCAAGATCGAATCAAACCGTCAGGGTCCAGAAAAAGATCCAGAGCACGAACCCTAACTGGCATGGGTTTACCACTCGGCTCCTTTAGGTACTCCACTTCCACAGGAAATTCTTGCCGTTGCACTGTCTTCATAAGGTAGATCGCTGCCTTAGAGTTGTAGTCCATTGTCGATTAAATCGGATGGCTAGGAACTTAAACACCAAGGCAGTAACAGTCAGTAAACCAGAGAATGAGGAAAACCTCTGAAAAGGTATGGCCGAAGTGTACTCTTGATCATGGATCAAGGAACAATTTGCTGAACTGCGGGTCATTCGCTGGCATATCTCACTCAAACAGGGCATATCCTGTCCTGACCATTGAGATATTCCTTCGCATAGCCAGGAAGGGCCTGAACACCAAAATTCCATCTTGGATTGGAACTTTCTCAATGTTAATCCTCTTGTTAACAAATCCGCCGGGTTGAGTGTACTATCAACATATCTGAAGAGAGTCTTCAAGCCATAGCGAGACTCCAACTCCACTTTCATCTGCAGAATGTCTTTAAGTCTATTTTTTGCAAAAACATTTTTGCTAGCCATGTTTTGAGATAAAATCCAGGACAAGACCACCTGTGCATCCGTGGCTATACACAAATTCTCGGGAACAAATCCTTCACAATTGTCCAGGATTGTGGGGAGACACTTGAAGGCGAGGAAAACGGCCATTAGTTCCAACACAGGCAAAGTCTTGTCCTTCATAGGTGCCACCTTAGCTTTCGCAAATAATAAGGATGACCGACCATTTTGTACGATATACACGGCAAACCCATATGCTTCCTTGGACGCGTCGCAAAACAGGTACATATCTCCAGGTAGCCCTGCCATAAGCGCCTTGCGCAAAAAACGGAAATCACTCAACCCTGAAAGGTCCCTGGCTAGCTCTCTCCAATCGCTCAAGATCGCTGGCTGGAGTGGATCATCCCAACCTGCACCATTCTTCCACATGGACCTGATTAGCACTCTACTGCGGATAGTAACCGGGAGACATAGGGACAACGGATCGAAGACCTTAGCTGATTCTGAAAGAACACCTCTCTTAGTTGTCACGTCAGGATTGCACTTTACCGGAGCGACATACAACTCCTCCGAATGTGGGGAGTATCGGTAGCCCAGTACTCTCTCCCACTCCTCTTCATGGATACTTAGAGTACCATCCTCCTTCATCCTATTGCGGAGCGCCTGACTGTTTGAGTTGCATGACTGGATAATAAAGCCCCCTTCCAGCAAACGCTCTCTAACAAGGGAATACAATGTAGTAAGCTCACTCGCGTCTGCCACGGATGCCACAAGGTTATCCACATAAAACCGGTCCTCCATCATTCTGCGGCAAGCATCTTGAGGGTATTTTGCCGCATGCAATTTTAAGATGCACCCCAACACAAATGGGCTGGAAGTAAACCCGAATATCAAGGTGGTATAGCGGAAGCAGCGCAAACAATTTCCTTGTTTAAGAAAAAAGCAAAACCGGTTCCTATCCGCCTCCAGCTTAAGCCGAATCATTAGGAAGGCTTGGCGAATGTCTGCTAGTAGCACATAATTGTTGGCTCTAAAGGCCAGCAACAACTTTAAGATGTCCCCTGTTAAGTTAACGCCAGAATATGCTGCTTCGTTCAGCGATAATCCATCTCTTGTCTTCAAACTACAGTTGAACACTGGTCTTATCCTGGTAGTTGCCGTAGGGTCCGACTTGAAAACTGGTCTATGTGGTATCCACACATATTTGTCGAACTCCTGAGGGGAGACAAAAATCTCTTCAATTATACCGTCCTCCTGTTGCTGACGAAACACCTCCAAATATTCATCATATATTTTTCTTTTAGTCAAGTTTGCTGCTACCCGGTCTAAAACATGCAAGGAAGTTGCATGATTAGAGGGGACTCTGGCTAATCTATCGTGATGCCAGGGGAGCTCCACATAATAGCTTCCATCCCGAAGCTCTACCGTTTCCTCAAATCGCTTCATCTGAACTTTATCGTAATCAGAAAAGTCCTCCTGACTGGGAAGCCCCAGAGATTCCAACGTAAACATTTGTTCTAGTCCTCTTTGCACCATACTGTCAGGAAAGCACTCCGCCATGGGATCCAGGTATGTTGATTGTGTTTCAAGGACAAAACATAAATGTGATGAATCGACCTGGGGGGGTATGTTCCATTATCGAATTAAACGAGAGGTGAGTAACCTCAGAGAGGGGCTTATCTTCCAAGAAAAAAGAGTCCACTGCTCCAAACGGGACCAATCCAGGCGGGGTTGCAAAGGCCCATCCATTCAAACACGGGATCAGCTTTAATGAGTCCAGGTGTTCAATCAGGTCTAACCCAATTATTCCCTTGATCGGTATTAAATCCTTTCCGGTCTCAAACTGGCCGGCCAAAGCATATTTTGCATCCTGAAAGACACGCAATAGAGATTCCAGGTTGGCCACTCGAACCGACAAGTCCATACCATCGGCTACCAAGACAGGAGATGTCACTGTCCTTCCAGAACCCAAGTCAACTCCCAGGACTACCTCTGTGAACCCACGCTGACACTCACCTAGAAAGGTAGACAATCTCAGCTGACAATTGACACCAAGGGTTTCGATTGGGCACAAAGTTCTCAGTACATCTGCCGCCAGATATGTCCGCCTGCTACCCGTGTCCAGTAGGCAATTCACTGACACTGTCTTTGGTCCACAAGAGAATGTAACTGAGAGAATGGGTGGCAACGTGCGGGAATACCCGGTTGAAGTTGCATTGTTCACATCCACATGAAAAGGAGTAATAGCGTTCCCCCTACCAAACTTTTGAGACGTATTCTGTCTTACTGTTGATGTAAATGCAGTGGAGACACCGCCCTTAATCTGCAATCTCTTTATTGCTTCTCCAGTTAGTCTCAATATGGAGGACAAAGGTGGCACCCGTCTATTTGTTAGCGCTATTATCTCGCCTTTCAGTTCGAGAGGAAATTTCCTAAACAGAATCTTAGCCATCTGTCTGGCTCCGCCAGAATCGTCCACAGAAAAGTCACACGAAAAGGAATTCCCCAGCTCTTCCAACAGCGATGCCGTCCTGGAAACGAAGTCCCCCAGCTCAAAAAGGGCTCCACCTTTCTTTGGTACATAGTCCAGGATATCCTGGAATATTTGGTCAATGATTTCATCCAGGTCCAGATACTCCCTCTTCAGTATAGCCATGGCTTGCTGGTAATTGGTGTCAGTGCAACTCAGGTGATTTACCAGCCTCAAGGCTCTGTCTGAGAGTGAACACTTCAAGAAGTTCAACCTCTCGGCATCATTGGCCATGCCGATCACGCAGTTCTCAAACCTAGTCAAGAAGTTTCTGAAACTCATGCGGTCGGACTCCATTTCCTGTCCGCTAAATGTAGGCCCTGTGATCTGTATACGTGGGGGTTTAACAATGAAGGAAGAACCTCTCCCGGTAGTTGCAGAAGCCCTTGAGAACTCAAAGGCAGATTCTGAGTAAGGGCTGGGCTCTGGCTGTCGGTATGCTTGATCCAAATCGCCCAAGTCTTCATAATAATCCTTTAGTTGAGGCAGCCAAGCACCCTCAATCTCGGCAGGTGTACTCTCATCAAAGGAGCCTAACTCCAGCTGTGTGATACAAGTCTCTAACTCGACAATGAATTGTCGAATCTCCGTCCTTAAGAATGAGTACGCCGATGGCCTAACTCCATCACGACACATCTTCAGTCGTCCCTGAATCTTCTGAGTCAATGACTCCCTTCTGCGTAGGAGCTTCTCTTTCGTGACGTTCATGACAGTAGTTAACCGACGAAAGAGTAAGCAGCAAATCCTTTGCAAGATGTGGAAAAAAAACTATTTAGAGGGTAAAGTAGATTACCCGGTGATAGCGTAAGCTCCGAGGGGTTGCAAAGGATGCCCTAAGCGACCCCCCCTACTGGGTCGAGTAACAAGTTTTGTAGTACGGCGAGCAGCGAGTAACTAATTTGTGCCAACCGTTCACCAGTAAGTCGTTAACAGAACTGGTGCTAGTCAGAGACAATTCTTTTATAACAGAAGAATAGTGCCTCCCCCTACTCCTCCAAGTCTATAAGAGACTCGGTCTCTCAACCACTCAGATTAGAATTCCGCCCTCGAGGCCGGCGCCACCAAGTAAGCAATCTCCCCTTTTTATTTTTATTTTCTCACAATATAGAGGGAATTCTGTAAAGCCACCGATGTTACCATCCCATTTGATCGATTTGGTTTCTTTTATTCATCGATAAAATCATTCCTTGTTTTCATGCCATAATCATACGAAACAAACGCTGTAAAATGTTATCTTCATGTTGACGTCTTTTCATGTAGCCTCCATCACAAGGCATTCATTTCGCATTTGACCCGAATTGGGTCGTTAACTTCTCATATCTCTACATTCATTTTCTTTCTTTCTCCCAATCTAGTGTTCTTCACCCTTCAATCTGTGTGGCCGGCAATCAATGGCAAGTTTTGGTTTTCTTTCTGCTTTCTCTCATAGTAATTATTGCTTCTGTGCTGTTTTTTTTTTTTTTTGTTTTTTTTAATAAGTTATATATTGATACGGGTCACGTTTCAACTTACACTGTTTGCTTCTTGCTTTTTTTTTTTTTTTCTCCTTTTGCATATGCTGCATGGGAAAGCCTACACCGACCAATCATTAATTTTATGTCGCATACGTTGTCCTTTTCACCTATATTCACCTTTTTTTTCAGTTAACATTACATTTAAGAGAATCCTAAAAAAAATGGCAACTGGCATGATTTGAAGAGAAACTTATTTGCATAAAATCATATGAAATGTCTTGAGTTAAATGAACTTTTTTTTTTTAAATTTGACTTCTGTTTGACGGAAGTCATGCCGGTGTATCGCAAAAAAGTCCCTTCTAATTAATACTAACGAAATTCAAGTTTGTTCGTTTTTTTTTAACTGTACATAAAACTATTATAATTTGAAGTGCTTGTTCGGAATAGTTTTATTAATAAAATGTTACAAAATTATATTCAATTAGTCTTTACTTTCAAATATGTTAAAATAGTTTTATATAAAATATTTATTTTTTAAATGCCCTGAATATCGTGTAATATAAATATAGGTACTTATGCAGAGAAGTTACCATACAATTTTTTTTTTGTATCTATTATATTGTTTGAAAGTCCAGAATAGTTACAAAACACCCTTCCCTCTTAATATTTATTATTTATAATGAATTTCTAAATAGTATTTCAACACGGTATCTTCTCCGCGTAAGTATAAAAATATATTATTCACATTGAATGTTTTTGAGTTTACTTTGAAAATATATTTTCATTATAATAAACAAAAAAAAATTCAAATGTTTAAAATATTTTTTAATTTGGATATTTTATTTTCAATAAAACAATCCCAAGAAATAAGCATTTCTAAGTAAAGACTAGTTATTTTATGTAGTTTTAAAATTAAACTGAAATTATTATTCAAAAAGGATTTTTCTCAAGCATATATCGGTAAGACTTTCGCAAATAAAAAGCGGATACCAAAATGAAATAACTTTATTAAACTTGACCAATGTTTTTGTTTTTACCAGTTTGTCTTTTGTAAACCTAGCAATGTCTAGACAGGACTCTCAAAAGTAGGCCAATGTTGTGTATACGCACTGAGTATGATTCGCAGGAAAATTTTAGTTGATCCCCCCCCCCGTGAGTGGGGAGACTCGTCTGCAAAAGACAGGAAATTGGCATCAAACACGCAAAAATTGTTGCGGTGAGATGGAATCCCTTAAAGGGAAGCAACCTCTGTCCACTTATATTTAAATAAAAAGGACGTGATTTATTCCCTTATTACGAAGACATTTTTCCTTTTTCATCCTGCACAATTTATTTACGTCGGCCATATTCAAAACAAATTGTGATAGCGTGGATTTTATCATTTATCGTATCCAATTTAAATTGCCATGTTTTTGTATTATAGTTGGATGTAAAAAAAAATATATATATTTTAAATAAAAACTCTTACGTAATTACGTGTCGTATCGAAATTAGTAAAAATTACAAAAAATGGAGACAAAAATACAAGAAAAATGCAATTTATTGAATAATGTAGTTTTAACGGTTTTTTTCTATTGCGGTAAATTCCGTATAACAAACTGGGTTATCTCCCTTGTTTTAAGTGAATTTCCGCGATTTCAAATGATAAAATGACGGATCGAGAATATGCGATAACATTTTTTTTTTTTTTTTTTTTTTTTTTTTTTTTTTTTTTTTGTAAATAAAATACTTCTAGTTGATCAACTCAATCATTTTTTTGTAATTTTCTGATATTTTAGTAATTTGGACAAGATGCCTAATCACGCAATACTGGCTTTACTTAAAATGCATTTTTAATGTCTAATTATAATGCGCAAATACTCGAATAGTCAGAACTTACTGGCTTTTTTTTTTTTTTTTTTTTACATTAAAGCGTGACCCATGCTTGTCTTCATGAATTTATTTGCATAATTCCATATTTTAAATATCTCGTTTGAAATAATGCATTTATTAAAGGTCTAATGACATTAAGCAAAAAATAGCAATTTGTTTCTCTGTAAAAATAATTGTAATAAATAAATCTAAAGCGATTGGTAGATCTTATCGCTTTAAAATGGGACGATTTCGCGTCTTTACCGATCCAAACGACTTCCGGTTTTGAAACTTCACGGATCTAAATGGCATTACTTTATTCTAATAGCCCGCTATATTACGTTCTCTTATTTAATCTGAAAATTCATATTGTTTTAACTGTTCATAGTCATTTTCGTATACATTTTATTTTTTTTTATTGAAGAAAAAAAAAATTCTGTAAACAACGAAGTGTCTGAATAAACGCATTTTCTTTAATCCGCACTTTATAACATCGGGCAGAGTCTTTAAATTAAATTGCATCGTTTACTTCCGAGGAGTTTGAAATTGTGAAAGCGTTTGGATCGGTAAATTCGCTAAATACGCATGGGGGGGGGGGGTAAGTGCCAAGATAACATGAAACAATTTTACCATATTATGCAGATATTTAATGCATCAAGTCGTTTTGAAGTAGTGCCGGGCGCCAATTTTTATGATTCTCTTAAAGTTGGTGTTAACCACTTTTCTTGCATCGATTTTGGAGCTAATTTTCTTTTGTGTTAATTTTACTTATTTTGTCGATTATTTTGGATACGAGTGGACTCAAAATAATCGTTTGTTTTTACATTTTCCTAAACCTGCAATGACAAAGCAGCACACAACCTTTTTCATTTCCGACTAACTGGAAACTAATTTTTTTTTTTTTTATACACACATATAAAACACCTTAATATTAGTTTTCGTCTTTTGTTTTTTTTTGCGGTTTTTTGTTTAGCTCCTGTGTCTCGTCAATGTTGTATTATATCAATCGTATTGTAATATGGCTTTGGTGTTTAGAACCAAAACCAAGCATGCATCTCGATTTCATTTTAAAAAACACTTATTTATTTAAGTTGACTTTTTCGGTGCCATTCTTTTTCAGGATTTCCGCAGTCTTCCCCCCCCCCCCGCAAGATGGCCGTATCAGCGGTAATTTATCACATTCCTTGTACAACACCATTTCACTTGTTTTTAATCTTTGCTCTTAGTTGGAGTTTACGGCTTTCCGTGTTCCATTGAATAATTTTTAACCTCTCTTTCTCTCTTTCTCTCTCTCTCCTTCTGTATTTAAACTCTCTCTCTCCTTCTGTATTTAAACTCTCTCTCTCCTTCTGTATTTAAACTCTCTCTCTCCTTCTGTATTTAAACTCTCTCTCTCCTTCTGTATTTAAACTCTCTCTCTCCTTCTGTATTTAAACTCTCTCTCTCCTTCTGTATTTAAACTCTCTCTCTCCTTCTGTATTTAAACTCTCTCTCTCCTTCTGTATTTAAACTCTCTCTCTCCTTCTGTATTTAAACTCTCTCTCTCCTTCTGTATTTAAACTCTCTCTCTCCTTCTGTATTTAAACTCTCTCTCTCTCCTTCTGTATTTAAACTCTCTCTCTCTCCTTCTGTATTTAAACTCTCTCTCTCCTTCTGTATTTAAACTCTCTCTCTCCTTCTGTATTTAAACTCTCTCTCTCTCCTTCTGTATTTAAACTCTCTCTCTCCTTCTGTATTTAAACTCTCTCTCTCCTTCTGTATTTAAACTCTCTCTCTCCTTCTGTATTTAAACTCTCTCTCTCCTTCTGTATTTAAACTCTCTCTCTCCTTCTGTATTTAAACTCTCTCTCTCCTTCTGTATTTAAACTCTCTCTCTCCTTCTGTATTTAAACTCTCTCTCTCCTTCTGTATTTAAACTCTCTCTCTCCTTCTGTATTTAAACTCTCTCTCTCCTTCTGTATTTAAACTCTCTCTCTCCTTCTGTATTTAAACTCTCTCTCTCCTTCTGTATTTAAACTCTCTCTCTCCTTCTGTATTTAAACTCTCTCTCTCTCCCTCTGTATTTAAACTCTCTCTCTCTCTTCCTCTGTATTTAAACTCTCTCTCTCTCTCTTCCTCTGTATTTAAACTCTCTCTCTCTCTCTCTTCCTCTGTATTTAAACTCTCTCTCTCTCTCTCTTCCTCTGTATTTAAACTCTCTCTCTCTCTCTCTCTTCCTCTGTATTTAAACTCTCTCTCTCTCTCTCTCTCTTCCTCTGTATTTAAACTCTCTCTCTCTCTCTCTCTTCCTCTGTATTTAAACTCTCTCTCTCTCTTCCTCTGTATTTAAACTCTCTCTCTCTTTTCCTCTGTATTTAAACTCCCTCTCTCTCTCTTCCTCTGTATTTAAACTCCCTCTCTCTCTCTCTTCCTCTGTATTTAAACTCCCTCTCTCTCTCTCTTCCTCTGTATTTAAACTCCCTCTCTCTCTCTCTCCTCTGTATTTAAACTCCCTCTCTCTCTCTCTTCCTCTGTATTTAAACTCCCTCTCTCTCTCTCTCTCTCTCTCTCTTCCTCTGTATTTAAACTCCCTCTCTCTCTCTCTCTTCCTCTGTATTTAAACTCTCTCTCTCTCTTCCTCTGTATTTAAACTCTCTCTCTCTCTTCCTCTGTATTTAAACTCTCTCTCTCTCTTCCTCTGTATTTAAACTCTCTCTCTCTCTTCCTCTGTATTTAAACTCTCTCTCTCTCTTCCTCTGTATTTAAACTCTCTCTCTCTCTTCCTCTGTATTTAAACTCTCTCTCTCTTCCTCTGTATTTAAACTCTCTCTCTCTCTCTCTCTCTCTTCCTCTGTATTTAAACTCTCTCTCTCTCTCTCTCTTCCTCTGTATTTAAACTCTCTCTCTCTCTCCTTCTGTATTTAAACTCTCTCTCTCCTTCTGTATTTAAACTCTCTCTCTCCTTCTGTATTTAAACTCTCTCTCTCCTTCTGTATTTAAACTCTCTCTCTCCTTCTGTATTTAAACTCTCTCTCTCCTTCTGTATTTAAACTCTCTCTCTCTCCTTCTGTATTTAAACTCTCTCTCTCCTTCTGTATTTAAACTCTCTCTCTCCTTCTGTATTTAAACTCTCTCTCTCCTTCTGTATTTAAACTCTCTCTCTCCTTCTGTATTTAAACTCTCTCTCTCCTTCTGTATTTAAACTCTCTCTCTCCTTCTGTATTTAAACTCTCTCTCTCCTTCTGTATTTAAACTCTCTCTCTCCTTCTGTATTTAAACTCTCTCTCTCCTTCTGTATTTAAACTCTCTCTCTCCTTCTGTATTTAAACTCTCTCTCTCCTTCTGTATTTAAACTCTCTCTCTCCTTCTGTATTTAAACTCTCTCTCTCTCTCTTCCTCTGTATTTAAACTCTCTCTCTCTCTCTCTTCCTCTGTATTTAAACTCTCTCTCTCTCTTCCTCTGTATTTAAACTCTCTCTCTCTCTTCCTCTGTATTTAAACTCTCTCTCTCTCTTCCTCTGTATTTAAACTCTCTCTCTCTCTTCCTCTGTATTTAAACTCTCTCTCTCTCTTCCTCTGTATTTAAACTCTCTCTCTCTCTTCCTCTGTATTTAAACTCTCTCTCTCTCTCTTCCTCTGTATTTAAACTCCCTCTCTCTCTCTCTCTCTTCCTCTGTATTTAAACTCCCTCTCTCTCTCTCTCTCTTCCTCTGTATTTAAACTCCCTCTCTCTCTCTCTCTGCCTCTGTATTTAAACTCCCTCTCTCTCTCTCCTTCCTCGATATTTAAACTCCCTCTCTCTCTCTCTCTCTCTTCCTCTGTATTTAAACTCTCTCTCTCTCTCTTCCTCTGTATTTAAACTCTCTCTCTCTCTCTTCCTCTGTATTTAAACTCTCTCTCTCTCTTCCTCTGTATTTAAACTCTCTCTCTCTTCCTCTGTATTTAAACTCTCTCTCTCTCTCTGTATTTAAACTCTCTCTCTCTCTTCCTCTGTATTTAAACTCTCTCTCTCTCTTCCTCTGTATTTAAACTCTCTCTCTCTCTTCCTCTGTATTTAAACTCTCTCTCTCTCTCTTCCTCTGTATTTAAACTCTCTCTCTCTCTCTTCCTCTGTATTTAAACTCTCTCTCTCTCTTCCTCTGTATTTAAACTCTCTCTCTCTCTTCCTCTGTATTTAAACTCTCTCTCTCTCTTCCTCTGTATTTAAACTCTCTCTCTCTTCCTCTGTATTTAAACTCTCTCTCTCTTCCTCTGTATTTAAACTCTCTCTCTCTTCCTCTGTATTTAAACTCTCTCTCTCTCTTCCTCTGTATTTAAACTCTCTCTCTCTCTCTTCCTCTGTATTTAAACTCTCTCTCTCTCTCTCTTCCTCTGTATTTAAACTCTCTCTCTCTCTTCCTCTGTATTTAAACTCTCTCTCTCTCTTCCTCTGTATTTAAACTCTCTCTCTCTCTCTCTCTCTTCCTCTGTATTTAAACTCTCTCTCTCTCTCTCTCTCTTCCTCTGTATTTAAACTCTCTCTCTCTCTCTCTCTCTTCCTCTGTATTTAAACTCTCTCTCTCTCTCTTCCTCTGTATTTAAACTCTCTCTCTCTCTTCCTCTGTATTTAAACTCTCTCTCTCTCTCTCTCTCTTCCTCTGTATTTAAACTCTCTCTCTCTCTCTTCCTCTGTATTTAAACTCTCTCTCTCTCTCTTCCTCTGTATTTAAACTCTCTCTCTCTCTTCCTCTGTATTTAAACTCTCTCTCTCTCTTCCTCTGTATTTAAACTCTCTCTCTCTCTTCCTCTGTATTTAAACTCTCTCTCTCTCTTCCTCTGTATTTAAACTCTCTCTCTCTCTCTCTCTCTCTTCCTCTGTATTTAAACTCTCTCTCTCTCTCTCTCTCTTCCTCTGTATTTAAACTCTCTCTCTCTCTCTCTCTTCCTCTGTATTTAAACTCTCTCTCTCTCTCTCTCTCTCTTCCTCTGTATTTAAACTCTCTCTCTCTCTCTCTCTTCCTCTGTATTTAAACTCTCTCTCTCTCTCTCTCTCTTCCTCTGTATTTAAACTCTCTCTCTCTCTCTCTCTTCCTCTGTATTTAAACTCTCTCTCTCTCTCTCTCTTCCTCTGTATTTAAACTCTCTCTCTCTCTCTCTCTTCCTCTGTATTTAAACTCTCTCTCTCTCTTCCTCTGTATTTAAACTCTCTCTCTCTCTTCCTCTGTATTTAAACTCTCTCTCTCTCTTCCTCTGTATTTAAACTCTCTCTCTCTCTTCCTCTGTATTTAAACTCTCTCTCTTCCTCTGTATTTAAACTCTCTCTCTTCCTCTGTATTTAAACTCTCTCTCTTCCTCTGTATTTAAACTCTCTCTCTTCCTCTGTATTTAAACTCTCTCTCTTCCTCTGTATTTAAACTCTCTCTCTTCCTCTGTATTTAAACTCTCTCTCTTCCTCTGTATTTAAACTCTCTCTCTTCCTCTGTATTTAAACTCTCTCTCTTCCTCTGTATTTAAACTCTCTCTCTTCCTCTGTATTTAAACTCTCTCTCTTCCTCTGTATTTAAACTCTCTCTCTTCCTCTGTATTTAAACTCTCTCTCTTCCTCTGTATTTAAACTCTCTCTCTTCCTCTGTATTTAAACTCTCTCTCTCTCTCTCTCTTCCTCTGTATTTAAACTCTCTCGCTCCCTCTTCCTCTGTATTTAAACTCTCTCGCTCCCTCTTCCTCCGTATTTAAACTCTCTCTCTCTCTCTCTCTCTTCCTCTGTATTTAAACTCTCTCTCTCTCTCTCTTCCTCTGTATTTAAACTCTCTCTCTCTCTCTTCCTCTGTATTTAAACTCTCTCTCTCTCTTCCTCTGTATTTAAACTCTCTCTCTCTCTTCCTCTGTATTTAAACTCTCTCTCTCTCTCTCTCTCTCTTCCTCTGTATTTTAACTCTCTCTCTCTCCCTCTCTCTCTCTCTCTCTCTCTCTTCCTCTGTATTTAAACTCTCTCTCTCTTCCTCTGTATTTAAACTCTCTCTCTCTTCCTCTGTATTTAAACTCTCTCTCTCTCTTCCTCTGTATTTAAACTCTCTCTCTCTCTTCCTCTGTATTTAAACTCTCTCTCTCTCTCTTCCTCTGTATTTAAACTCTCTCTCTCTCTCTTCCTCTGTATTTAAACTCTCTCTCTCTCTTCCTCTGTATTTAAACTCTCTCTCTCTCTTCCTCTGTATTTAAACTCTCTCTCTCTTCCTCTGTATTTAAACTCTCTCTCTCTTCCTCTGTATTTAAACTCTCTCTCTCTCTTCCTCTGTATTTAAACTCTCTCTCTCTCTTCCTCTGTATTTAAACTCTCTCTCTCTCTCTCTTCCTCTGTATTTAAACTCTCTCTCTCTCTCTTCCTCTGTATTTAAACTCTCTCTCTCTCTTCCTCTGTATTTAAACTCTCTCTCTCTCTCTCTCTTCCTCTGTATTTAAACTCTCTCTCTCTCTCTCTCTTCCTCTGTATTTAAACTCTCTCTCTCTCTCTCTCTTCCTCTGTATTTAAACTCTCTCTCTCTCTCTCTCTTCCTCTGTATTTAAACTCTCTCTCTCTCTTTCTTCCTCTGTATTTAAACTCTCTCTCTCTCTCTCTCTCTCTCTTCCTCTGTATTTAAACTCTCTCTCTCTCTCTTCCTCTGTATTTAAACTCTCTCTCTCTCTCTCTCTCTCTGTTTAAGCCTCTCTCTCTCTCTCTGTTTAAGCCTCTCTCTCTCTCTCTCTGTTTAAGCCTCTCTCTCTCTCTGTTTAAGCCTCTCTCTCTCTCTCTCTCTGTTTAAGCCTCTCTCTCTCTCTCTCTCTGTTTAAGCCTCTCTCTCTCTCTCTCTCTGTTTAAGCCTCTCTCTCTCTCTCTCTCTGTTTAAGCCTCTCTCTCTCTCTGTTTAAGCCTCTCTCTCTCTCTGTTTAAGCCTCTCTCTCTCTCTCTGTTTAAGCCTCTCTCTCTCTCTCTGTTTAAGCCTCTCTCTCTCTCTCTCTGTTTAAGCCTCTCTCTCTCTCTGTTTAAGCCTCTCTCTCTCTCTGTTTAAGCCTCTCTCTCTCTCTCTGTTTAAGCCTCTCTCTCTCTCTCTCTGTTTAAGCCTCTCTCTCTCTCTCTCTGTTTAAGCCTCTCTCTCTCTCTCTCTGTTTAAGCCTCTCTCTCTCTGTTTAAGCCTCTCTCTCCCTCTCTGTTTAAGCCTCTCTCTCCCTCTCTGTTTAAGCCTCTCTCTCCCTCTCTGTTTAAGCCTCTCTCTCTCTCTGTTTAAGCCTCTCTCTCTCTCTGTTTAAGCCTCTCTCTCTCTCTGTTTAAGCCTCTCTCTCTCTCTGTTTAAGCCTCTCTCTCTCTCTGTTTAAGCCTCTCTCTCTTTCTGTTTAAGCCTCTCTCTCTTTCTGTTTAAGCCTCTCTCTCTTTCTGTTTAAGCCTCCCTCTCTCTGTTTAAGCCTCTCTCTCTCTGTTTAAGCCTCTCTCTCTCTCTCTCTCTCTGTTTAAGCCTCTCTCTCTCTCTCTCTCTCTCTCTGTTTAAGCCTCTCCCTCTCTCTCTCTCTCTCTGTTTAAGCCTCTCTCTCTCTCTCTGTTTAAGCCTCTCTCTCTCTCTCTGTTTAAGCCTCTCTCTCTCTCTCTGTTTAAGCCTCTCTCTCTCTCTCTGTTTAAGCCTCTCTCTCTCTCTCTCTGTTTAAGCCTCTCTCTCTCTCTCTCTGTTTAAGCCTCTCTCTCTCTCTCTCTGTTTAAGCCTCTCTCTCTCTCTCTATGTTTAAGCCTCTCTCTCTATGTTTAAGCCTCTCTCTCTCTGTTTAAGCCTCTCTCTCTCTGTTTAAGCCTCTCTCTCTCTGTTTAAGCCTCTCTCTCTCTCTGTTTAAGCCTCTCTCTCTCTCTCTGTTTAAGCCTCTCTCTCTCTCTCTCTCTGTTTAAGCCTCTCTCTCTCTCTGTTTAAGCCTCTCTCTCTCTCTCTGTTTAAGCCTCTCTCTCTCTCTCTGTTTAAGCCTCTCTCTCTCTCTCTCTCTGTTTAAGCCTCTCTCTCTCTCTCTCTGTTTAAGCCTCTCTCTCTCTCTCTGTTTAAGCCTCTCTCTCTCTCTCTCTGTTTAAGCCTCTCTCTCTCTCTCTGTTTAAGCCTCTCTCTCTCTCTCTCTGTTTAAGCCTCTCTCTCTCTCTCTGTTTAAGCCTCTCTCTCTCTCTCTGTTTAAGCCTCTCTCTCTCTCTCTGTTTAAGCCTCTCTCTCTCTCTCTCTCTGTTTAAGCCTCTCTCTCTCTCTCTGTTTAAGCCTCTCTCTCTCTCTCTCTCTGTTTAAGCCTCTCTCTCTCTCTCTCTGTTTAAGCCTCTCTCTCTCTCTCTCTCTGTTTAAGCCTCTCTCTCTCTCTCTGTTTAAGCCTCTCTCTCTCTCTCTCTGTTTAAGCCTCTCTCTCTCTCTCTCTGTTTAAGCCTCTCTCTCTCTCTGTTTAAGCCTCTCTCTCTCTCTGTTTAAGCCTCTCTCTCTCTCTGTTTAAGCCTCTCTCTCTCTCTCTCTCTCTCTGTTTAAGCCTCTCTCTCTCTCTCTCTCTCTGTTTAAGCCTCTCTCTCTCTCTCTCTGTTTAAGCCTCTCTCTCTCTGTTCAAGCCTCTCTCTCTCTCTCTGTTTAACCCTCTCTCTCTCTGTTTAACCCTCTCTCTCTCTGTTTAACCCTCTCTCTCTCTGTTTAACCCTCTCTCTCTCTGTTTAACCCTCTCTCTCTCTGTTTAACCCTCTCTCTCTCTGTTTAACCCTCTCTCTCTCTGTTTAACCCTCTCTCTCTCTGTTTAACCCTCTCTCTCTCTGTTTAACCCTCTCTCTCTCTGTTTAACCCTCTCTCTCTCTGTTTAACCCTCTCTCTCTCTGTTTAACCCTCTCTCTCTGTTTAAGCCTCTCTCTCTCTCTTCAAGCCTCTCTCTCTCTCTCTTCAAGCCTCTCTCTCTCTCTTCAAGCCTCTCTCTCTCTCTTCAAGCCTCTCTCTCTCTCTTCAAGCCTCTCTCTCTGTTTAAGCCTCTCTCTCTGTTTAAGCCTCTCTCTCTGTTTAAGCCTCTCTCTCTGTTTAAGCCTCTCTCTCTGTTTAAGCCTCTCTCTCTGTTTAAGCCTCTCTCTCTCTGTTTAAGCCTCTCTCTCTCTGTTTAAGCCTCTCTCTCTCTGTTTAAGCCTCTCTCTCTCTGTTTAAGCCTCTCTCTCTCTGTTTAAGCCTCTCTCTCTCTGTTTAAGCCTCTCTCTCTCTGTTTAAGCCTCTCTCTCTCTGTTTAAGCCTCTCTCTCTCTGTTTAAGCCTCTCTCTCTCTGTTTAAGCCTCTCTCTCTCTGTTTAAGCCTCTCTCTCTCTGTTTAAGCCTCTCTCTCTCTGTTTAAGCCTCTCTCTCTCTCTCTGTTTAAGCCTCTCTCTCTCTCTCTGTTTAAGCCTCTCTCTCTCTCTCTGTTTAAGCCTCTCTCTCTCTCTCTGTTTAAGCCTCTCTCTCTCTCTGTTTAAGCCTCTCTCTCTCTCTTTTTAAGCCTCTCTCTCTCTCTTTTTAAGCCTCTCTCTCTCTCTTTTTAAGCCTCTCTCTCTCTCTTTTTAAGCCTCTCTCTCTCTCTTTTTAAGCCTCTCTCTCTCTCTGTTTAAGCCTCTCTCTCTCTCTGTTTAAGCCTCTCTCTCTCTGTTTAAGCCTCTCTCTCTCTGTTTAAGCCTCTCTCTCTCTCTGTTTAAGCCTCTCTCTCTCTGTTTAAGCCTCTCTCTCTCTGTTTAAGCCTCTCTCTCTCTGTTTAAGCCTCTCTCTCTCTGTTTAAGCCTCTCTCTCTCTGTTTAAGCCTCTCTCTCTCTGTTTAAGCCTCTCTCTCTGTTTAAGCCTCTCTCTCTCTCTCTCTCTGTTTAAGCCTCTCTCTCTCTCTCTCTCTCTCTCTCTGTTTAAGCCTCTCTCTCTCTCTCTCTCTCTCTCTCTCTCTCTGTTCAAGCCTCTCTCTCTCTCTGTTCAAGCCTCTCTCTCTCTCTCTCTGTTTAAGCCTCTCTCTCTCTGTTTAAGCCTCTCTCTCTCTGTTTAAGCCTCTCTCTCTCTGTTTAAGCCTCTCTCTCTCTCTGTTTAAGCCTCTCTCTCTCTCTGTTTAAGCCTCTCTCTCTCTGTTTAAGCCTCTCTCTCTCTGTTTAAGCCTCTCTCTCTCTGTTTAAGCCTCTCTCTCTCTGTTTAAGCCTCTCTCTCTCTGTTTAAGCCTCTCTCTCTCTGTTTAAGCCTCTCTCTCTGTTTAAGCCTCTCTCTCTGTTTAAGCCTCTCTCTCTGTTTAAGCCTCTCTCTCTGTTTAAGCCTCTCTCTCTGTTTAAGCCTCTCTCTCTGTTTAAGCCTCTCTCTCTCTCTGTTTAAGCCTCTCTCTCTCTCTGTTTAAGCCTCTCTCTCTCTCTGTTTAAGCCTCTCTCTCTCTCTCTGTTTAAGCCTCTCTCTCTCTCTGTTTAAGCCTCTCTCTCTCTCTCTGTTTAAGCCTCTCTCTCTCTCTCTGTTTAAGCCTCTCTCTCTCTCTCTGTTTAAGCCTCTCTCTCTCTCTCTCTGTTTAAGCCTCTCTCTCTCTCTCTGTTAAGCCTCTCTCTCTCTGTTAAGCCTCTCTCTCTCTGTTAAGCCTCTCTCTCTCTGTTAAGCCTCTCTCTCTCTGTTAAGCCTCTCTCTCTCTGTTAAGCCTCTCTCTCTCTGTTAAGCCTCTCTCTCTCTGTTAAGCCTCTCTCTCTCTGTTAAGCCTCTCTCTCTGTTTAGCCTCTCTCTCTCTGTTTAAGCCTCTCTCTCTCTCTCTCTCTCTCTCTCTCTCTCTTTACAACCTCTCTCTCTCCCGTTTGATCTTTGTCACTGTTTCTGCCTCTCACACATGTAGCAAATACATAAATATGATAGTACGCACACAATCTGTCATTGAAGTGAACTTCATAAACCATTATTTCCTAATCGATTTCACTTGTGCTTCTATACGTGTTCCAAAATCCAAGCACTTTTACTTTTAATCTTGTAGAATTTTGTACATTTTTTTTTTCTTATTACAAAACTTTCTTTTAGCAGATGAGAAAATTTTTAATGTGAAAAAAAAAGCTATACAAATGCGAATCCTTCCTTTACCGTTCTGCCATTACTTCCTCTTTATCTATGAAATATATTTCCATCTTTTTTTGTAGACGTTATCAGCATTTATTCATTAAAAAAGAAAAACTCCGACTGGCACGAGCCAACTTTTTTGATTCTGTGCTTATCTCTCTTCGCACCATATGGCGTTTTCTTTTTTAAGCCGTTGTGTATACTTCTGCACCATCAATGGCAATTTTGCCCGCGATTCGTTAAATTTAATTTTTCTTTTCTTTGTCTCTGCCCTATTATTTCGATTATCGGTTCCTAATTGAGCTTCAGTCTATAAGCCCCTCCCCGCAAAATTTTCACACTCAACCACTAAAAAGTTCCTCCTACTCTCTAGCTGTGCCTAAAACTAAACGTAAATTCATAGTTTCTTTCCGAGAACTGCCAGCTTATGTACAACGGGGCTGCTTTCCAGCTGTCTACAACATTGAAAAGTTTGTCCTTTTCTTGTGATTCGTTAAACTATATATTTCTCTTTCTGTAACTTTTTATCCTGTCTGAGAGGGAGACTAGTGGTAGATGCATCAGCCTAGATGTGACAATGCTCCATGCAGGAGTGAGTGAAGGTTTTGTAGAGACACAGGATACTCTCAGGTGTGAGTAGTTTTCTAGCAGAGTAGAGGAAGCCCACCTTTGTATCAGGTAACCTTTTGACTGTTAAATCGATGAGTTTGAATGATGATCCGTCAGGCAGGTTTCTATTTGTCATTGCAATCGATGGTTAGGAAGGTTTTTTTTTTTTTTTTTTTTTTTTTTTTTTTTTTTTTAGTTGCTCAAGAAATAAAATGCTTAGTCTTAGTAGCGTTACATTTTACCATCTTTTTCTGACTCATTATATTATATTGGGAATAGCAATGTTCGTGGATTTTGAAATATTGAAGAGTTGTCGCCCCTTTGACGGTTATTTCAGTGATATGAACTGTAAGCAGTTGCCTCCCTTAGTCCCTTATTTAAAGTCCACGTCGTCAGTTAAGACAGTTATCCCAGTTTGTTTTTGTATAAATAGGCACATAATGTGAGGTGCCCTTTCTTTGATCTATATCTTCTTCACGTATAGATCTACAAAAAAAAAATAGACGCGTTTCATTGTGTCGAGTGTGCTGATAAAACGTTACGTTAATTTGTTTCTTTATCATCGATATGAAGTTATTTAAAGAACAAAAGTATGTTCACTTTATTGACTTCACAATTAACTAAAAGTATTAACCTAACAAAGGTTAATGATTCAATTTCAATATTACACATTGAAACCCTAACCTTACGCATTCTTACAGAAGAGAATGGCGTGTGCGCACACTGCGCATGACTATAGAAGCTACTTTGAAAATTTATTTTCAGTTATTGAGTTCTTCTACAAAAGATAGAAAGTAACTACAGAAGTCATCGTCACCTCAGCCCAAAGAGAAATTAAACCAAATTTCTCAACCAAAGATTGCCATGATAAATAACACCCTACGTATAAGCCCATCTTTCAAACTCTGCGACTTAATATTCACATGCAACATGAATTGAAACAAATATATTGAGGACATTGCCAAGGCTGCCACGAAGAAGGTAGGCTTGAAAATTACTCTTGCTAGAGAGTAATCTTTACAACGTCAAAATTCGCTTATGCATAAAGTCTTGTTGCCACATCTGAACTGGTGCATCAACCACTAGTCTCTCACTCTTACACAAGGTCCAAAAGTCTCAAACATCCAATAGGTTCTGCGCTATTGACCGAGCTCCAAACTCTGTCCCATCGCCGCAATGTTGTATCCCTGTGCATGTTTTACAAGTATTTTGATAGAATGAGCTTTGGTGAACTCTTATCATTTGTGACCCCCCTCGACCTACATACTCCTTTACTTGCTCGACAGCATAAAAAGCCCACTTCTTCACTGTTGAGGTCCTTATGCCGGAAAGCCTTCTACTCTAATAGTCCCCCCTCACACACACACACCGGCTGTCAGACTTTGAAATTACCTCCCTGTTACTTGCTTCTCTTACTGTACTTAACTGCAGAAGTTGTAATATAAAGACATTTCGCTGTTTAACCCCCCCACACACACACACACACGATCCCCTGTTAGATATGATCCCAAATAATAGCCCCTTACGTTTCAAGTGGCAATATACTTCGAGGTTAAAGAGTTAAAAAAAAAAAAGTATAGATCCTGATACTCCAGATTATTATTACATGCAAAGTTTTTGCTCTCGTCTCTAACTTTTTCGCTATTGGTCGAGACATTTTGTTTGGCAGAATATTTTGTAGTGTAGTTATAAGAACAAAAATGGGCAAAAGAATGTTACTAAAGGCAAGATAAGTTACTCTTCTGCTTACATGGATGTTTTTATTTTATTTTTTTATCGCGTTTCTTACTTCAATAAAACAGTATGCTAAAGACATCTCGTTAGAATACTGAAAAAATAGGAGTTGATTAACCTCGAGACTTTATCAGAAATTATACAGAAATACGACTAATGTTTGCCACCGGCGAATACTCCATGTTTATCCCAACTCTATATTTTATTAGCTGTATCTCGGTTAAACTTCCCTTTTTGGGAGTAATTCTCGAGGTATAATGTGGTTACTGATCGCCATTTTTTTTTTTTTTTTTTTTTTTTTTTTTTTTTTCATCCCAACATTCGACAGATCTTATGCAAGTAAGTAAAAGACGAACTTATCTTGTCAATGGAAACATTTTTTTTGTTGTTGCATATTTTTTATTTATTCATTTATTTTTATTTTTTTTATTTTTTTAGCTCTATTTCAAAATACCAGAAATTGGACAGTCTTCATAATTAATAAAACGTTCATTGAAACCGTTGTAATGAAAATAGTTTATCCATATTTTTATCCTCATGGTATCGCACAGAAAAAGTTATCTTAAACTGTTGGTGGTTCTATCTACTCGTCATATAAATACACTTATAGTGCCTTCATTGTTATTTTTCATGAATCTTTAACGTTCATTTCTGACTTAAAATCGTAGAGAGAAAGACAATATCTAATGAAATAATGGCAGTCTCTCCATACGATATTGCATCTCAAAAGCGTGGGTTGCATTGGATAAACTATGGTCAGTATGTCTAACTGACAAACTGAAAAGGCAGTTCTTCAGAGCAGTGATGGAGGCTGTCCTTGTTTACAGTGCTACAACTTGGACACTCACTAAAAGATTGTAAAGAAAGCTAGAAGACACGTACGAACAGTGTTTATATCTTGGCAAGATCATCCCACGAAGCAGCAACTTTATGGCAACCTACCTGTCACATCTACGATCTTCCGGTCACTGCTGCATGAGCAAGCAAGGGCTAGTGAGAAATGTATTGTTATGGACTCCACAGTACGGGCGCACGAGCATAGGACGACCTCGATACACGTATATCCAGGAAATTGCACATGACGCCAGCTGTGATCCTGAAATTCTGAGGCAGCTGACGGAAGACAGGGAGATATGGAGACTCACATTAGTCAAAGTAAGGATCCCGACCAGGTAGATCTCTATATGAAAATAGTTCCAACAACGAGAACTAGTCTGCGGTGAACGAGAACGTTCTTGATGAAGAGTTTTATCTGTAAGGCGAGATTTAGTAGAAACTAGCTTGAGTTCCCAGCGCTGCCCGGTTGCTTGGAGGTGTGGAGCAAAAATAAGTGGCAGTAGGCAGGCAGGCTGGAACCCGTACTGTGAAGGAGGAAAAGAACGTGAAAAAAAATAAACGTGACATCTTTGCCGTTGCGCCCATCATCACACGGAAGTGACGTAGGTTCAAATTAAGGCTAGAAAATCGAAAATATCGGCGAAAAAAGCGACCCCTTCCTGTAGAAAAGTGCCCAGTTGATGGTGAAAGAATTAATGTTTTGGACCAGTTTTTCGATATTTGTTGTCTGAAGGGTCGAGCTTCAAAACGATACCGATATCGTGAAAATCCGTCGCCTCTGTCAAAAATCTTAGGCATACATACATAGACAGGTGAGATTTAATGTAGATGATCATTTCGTATAACACAGTGCAGCAGTCGGTATTGGGTGTATATGAGCTTGCCTTGTTTGGTCAGTGTTTGTGTGAATGAGAATTCCATAAGTATCACTAACTTTTCAAGAAATAACCAAGCGTGCTGTTGATTAACTTTTCAAAAAATTGTGTTAATAATAGAGAGGACTAAGAGAATAATATTTAGGCCAAGCCGATCACCAGCATTTTTAAAGATAGGAATAACAAAGAACAGAAAGTAAGCCCTTCAAAAAGGGAGAGCTGGCTCAGAAAAAAATGTTTACTGAAAACGGAACTGGACAAACGAAATCAGATACAATATACAAACGAACCGGAAAAAGAATGGTTATTGAAGTCGATAGATGTTGGTGTTCATTTGAATATCTCGCTCTTTACAGAAAAGACAAATTTTATCCATAGGAAAATGATCGATTCTTATTGACAACTTGTTAAGACAACGAGAAATGAAGTCGTTAGTGAGTCCCGGATATTCTAAGAATGTGTTAGGGGAAGAAAGAGTTGTTTTGCCTGTAAGGAGAATTTGAGTAAACATGACGTTTTGGATATTGCCTTTAGTTTGTGTGGCAGTGTGTAGATGGGATAGGCATTGAAATTGTGTGTGTGTGTGTGTGTGTGTACTAGCATGTTTACCTTGCCAATTACAGTATATGCATGAATTTGTGTGCGAGAGATTAGCTCATGAATGTCTTTTGTAGCACATATTTCTCTTCTCTGCCTGTTAACAGTAATTCATACATGTATGGTTGTTCAAGAGTTCCAAGGCGTGTGTGTGTGATTTATGTCCAAAAATATGGGTCGATTATTCGAAGAGAGACTAACTCCCAATCTCCTAGGGTGAGATAATTCATGCGGAATATAATTATTGCTGAAATTAACAAAAATTGACGCACGCTATATATATTCATGAATATATATATAATATATGTGTTCAAGAACAAGTAGTTGATAAAACAAGTTTAATTTTTAAAAAGTAAGCACAAAATAAGTGGATAGTGCTTAATCCGCAGAGTTTCGAAGACTTTCCTTCTCATCCAAGGGTAGAATTTAGCAAAATTGCAAAAGTATTTGATGAAACTACACATACTAGCAAAAGTACGCGTCGTTGACTGGGTTCAAAAACAGCCTAAAGAAAATGGACTCTGATTTATGAAAGTATGATAGGTTATGAAAAGGAAATGTTGTAAAGAGATAGCTTCGAATTTGGGGGTATCAAAACCAAATCAAAATATGATGAAAGTAAAAATAAAATAGATAAACCCCATAATTTATTATACCATACCTGTTCACACTGAAACACTTATCACAATATTCTGTGGATCTATATTAAAAAACCTTGTTAAACATTGTGCCATATTTCCATTATATGGAGGTCAGGCGCGAACGAACACCCATGATTTTATTATACCATATTTCTTCAAAATGAAACATAATTATCAAAGTATACTTACGCAGATAGATATGAAAAGTATTTATCAAAGTTCGTGACTATTTCCGTTCTATGGAGGTCAGGCGCGAAAGCAGACCCCACAATTTTATTATACCATCCCTATTTAAGTTAAAACATACTTATCAAAGTATTCTTATGTACATCTATATTAAAAACACTTGTAAACGTTTTTTTTTTTTAATTTTTTGTTTCCATACTTTGTGGACCAGGCGCGAACGCAGACCCCACAGTTTTAATGAACCACCGTTCTGCCAGATAAAATATACCCATTCCTGTGTCTCGGTACATCTATTATATATAATCAGTTTTTTTTTTAAATAGTCAACCATATAGGAGCCAATTCGTGACCAGACACACACACACACATTCAGCTTTATATATATATATATATATATATATATATATATATATATATAAACCTAATGAAAATTAATCTGTGCACGTTTTTTTTTTTTTCAGCCACGTACATTTTTATATAAATTTTATTTATAAAGCTCTATTTGTATTGAGCACTTTTGAAAAATATTAAGTTAATTTTATTAATAAACTAGCAGGCCGGTCGGCATTACTCGGTCGTAAAATACGCTTAAATATGATATTTTGGTTAATGCAAATTTTGTATTTATTATATTGGAACCAATATATAGTAATTATGACTCGTGCTCCACCACCGGGAATCGAAATCAAAACGTGTAGCTTACGATTTACTTTTTCCTTTGACGTTAATGCCTGAGCTATGAAGACATGTTTGCTTCAAGGCTAAAAATGAAAACATGAACAAATAGCTATTGCGTCACGCCTGCATATTCGTAATGCCATTGTTCGACCTTTACCTGGCAAATTCCATTTTTTAAATTTTCACTTTCGCAGCGATTTTCCCCGGCTAAAACCCAAATATAGTTTCGCATGAGTTCCAATACCCTGTATATTAAGTTTCATGTTTGTAGACTAAAAACTGACAGTTTGGTAGGCAATGTTATATATATATATATATATATATATATATATATAGGCATACATAAATCTATATAGAAAGGTTTTTGTTTACTATAACCTTTTATTCGCAAATATTACGCAAGTATAAATCATGTAGAATATCTGCATGAATATAATTACATGTAATAGTTAACTAAAGATGATTCCATAAGAAAACCGGAAAGCTAATAATTAAAATGAAGGTTTAAAAGAATATGCAAATTAGCTAGATCTTTTGCAGATGAATGCAATTCCACGACCTATATATAACAAAGTTGCATTTTCTTTTTAAATAGAGAAAAAAAATTTTTTAATATCAATACACAAAAACTTCATACGAGTATAGATTTTTACTTAACTATACACACACATTAGTCTTTATTATAATTTTTGGAGTTATTTTTTTTTAACTTGAAAAGCATGGTAGGTGCCCGAGATGTTAGAACCCCCTGCTCATGACGTTGGGTTTGGACAATTCTCAGATAGCGTGCACCCATAGTTCGTATATCAGCTGTGTTTATCTACAAACTGCCACCACCACTCCTCCAAAATCGGCGCCACTTAGTGCAAAGTTTATTTCGCCTTTCCTATTTCACCCTGTCCTTTCTAAACCCTAGAAAGCTAACTTCATTTTTAATACCTATTTATGATTTTTATCGCAAAATCATGTGTGAAACCCAATAGGATTGAATTACCGTCTTTCGCGGTTGTACAAGGGAGATAGCCAACAGGCTATTAATTAATGAGTCACCAAAACCTTTAAAAATAACATATCATAAACGGCTAGTGTGTTTTGTAGTGTGTTTTTTCTGTTGGCTAGTGTTTGCTGTTTATGTAACCGATCAGCAGTTGCTCAGTTTAAATTCTATCTATGAAACTTCCTAGATTTGACAGATTAGAAACCTGCATGTTTTTACTTATATTTTCTATCCCCAACTTTTGAAAAATTTTTCAACGCCGGTGTTTGCAGATCATATTGTCTGAAGATACCGGCTCCATTACCTAAAGTGCACCAAACAGTGGTGTTATTTGCTTTCCTTTCCCAAACTCAATTTTGTGCTGCAATTTTCCTCTCTAAAACAACCAATCACAATGAATAGTCCTTTTTAAAAAAGGAAATAATTTGAAATGTAAAAACTTTTACTATTAAAATAACCGGATTTGGCATTAAATAAATCAAAAATGATTGTATGCTGTAAAACAAAACAACGAAACCTTTACGATCAGAAATCCTCCGTTGAAATTCACAAGTTTTTGTTCTTGCTTTTACATTATCTTGCCATGTGTGTCGGGGGGGGTGATATTTACGTAACACTTCATTGTAGTTTATCCGGGTTTCCAATCGTCAGAAGTATGCTTAAAACAAATCCCTAACGTTTTCTGGTGTTATCAGATCAGGCTTTCTAAAGATACCGACTTCCTGAAATAAAATGCGCCAAACAATGGTGGTATTGTTTGTTTTTGTTTTTTTGTTTTTTTTTGTTTTTGTTTTTAAGATTCCCCACCGCCAATAAAAAATATTTTTTCAATGAATTTGATTAAAAGAATATGTTACCAACTAATATATAGCATCATATCTGTCAGCACCTTCTGATATTTCGTTCGACTCTAATGCCTTAACACCATTGACATAACGGTTCTTGTTTTTAATCTGATGTTGGGTGCTACCACATCAAGCTGTCTGAAAATATCCGCTTCATGACCTAAAGGTCCTGGATATGACCTTAAACTATATCCGATGGTGAGGCCCCAGCTTGCGGGCCCTGGGGATTGTGGAGCCACGCTTTAATTGCCATTGCTCCCAGGCCACTCTGACCCGGAGTGGTAGTACCTGTTAGGGTCCAACCTATGGGTTAAATAGAAACTGACTTGCAAAAAACAAATATATTCTAATTAAAAAAATTCTTCAAAAGCACCGGATTCGGCATTAAATAACCTGAAAAGGGTTGATATGTCGTAAAACAAAAACAACCAACCAACAACCAATCGTGACCTAAAATGCAACAAACATTGATGTTGTTGTTTTTCTTTTTGCAAAACTAAGTTGTTGTTTTTTTTGTTTTGTTTTTTCTGCAAAGCCAAAATCGAAAACAATTTTCTTTTAAATCGATCAAACTAAACAAATATTTGAAAAACTTTAAGCATAACTTCACCAAAATCACCGGATTTGATATCCTATAACTTGAAAACGCGTTGATATTTTAAGACAAAACAATAATCATAGTCCCCATCAAAATTCATAAAATCTTTACTTAATCTTGTGTGTGTATGGATTCACGTAACACCTTACTGCAGGTCATCCGAATTTCGAAGCTTAAGAATTATATTAACTAGCAGAGAGACCAACGTTGTCCAGGATTGAATGAGGATCAACGAATGTTTCACACTCCCTTTTGTCACCGAAATCTGTGAACTCGCCCATTTTGCAACCAAATCAATTAACTGCCTACGCTACTTGGGGACTCATCACGGTCCACCGAGAGGAAGCTTCACATGCTTCTCTGCGGTAACTTAGTCCACAATACATTGTAGTTTACATTGTTGATTCTATAAAATTATTTTTATATAATTGCTTGAATGACTTTAAAATGCAAAAGTCAAGTATCATAGTCTAATTGTGCTCTAGACAGAAACATTATTTTGAACGCGCGTTTGTTATATCCGAGAACCTACTGTTGATTTTATACGCCGGGCTTTTTTACTTGTGCGGTAATACAACTTCTCAAATGCACTTGTGATGTTAGGCTGTATAAGGCGTTAACTTTAGTCGAATACACTGTCTCTTCTTTAATTGGATTTTTCGATTATGGATACTTATCGAGAACATTACAATACAAAACCTATCTAAGAATGCTACCAGGCGCAGGAAGTACGTTTGTGTGAATTATTTCCTAAAATCGGCCCAGCCGTTTAAGATTCCATAGGGAACGAATTCGCACGCGCGCGCTCAGACACGGTTCATTTCATATAATAATAAATAGATCAAGAACGCAGGAGTAATTTGCCCCCAAATTTGTCGTTTTTCGCATTTTTCTCAATAACCATACTTTGCGTTTTGTTTTGTAAAACAACAAAAAAAAATGGTGAGAGTAAATGTTTCACTCGCGGAAGGAACCCCAGTATGCCTGCCTTGTTTTCAACACCAGCAATGTGGCGTCAGATTTCTAAGTTTTAATTTGAACTCTAATGAGAAGGCATAAATCAATAGGATTCTGGAGATTGGAAACTCCGTAAACTAAAATACTGGATCATGCATAAAATAATAAATCTATCTGGAAGGATGTCTCGTCCCTTTCTATGTTTAGTTTTTTTTTGTTTTTTTTTTTTTTTTGTCCTTATCTTGATTCGATTCTGTTATGATCTTAATTTTTTTTTTCTTGTGCAGGGGTTTGATTTATACCACTAGTTATCATTCCAAAAGCTACAAGATGGAAACAATTTCAACTTATAAATTCTCAATGTTTCTGAATTTTTTTTAGATAAGGACTTGTTATTCATATTATTTGGATTCTTCAGGCTACCGTTCTCACCTTGAATGTCACTTTCACAACGTTTCGACCAATGTGACCTCCAATCTTAAGGCGTATCTTGAACTCTAGAATGCTTCTGTTTAACTCTGGAAAATCTGCACGGAATTTCGAACGAAATCCTTTACCAGTAAATGACACTCAAAATGAAAACAGTAGTTGTGAAGAATCCAAATAATATGAAATCTTTTAGTTTTGCAAACGCCTGTATTTCTCTAATAGTGCATCTTACACCTGTTTCGTTGAATAGCCAAAGATCACCAAACAATTCCTCAGACGAATGGGTATTCTTCAAAACCTGCTAGAAAGTTTATAATATATATTTAATGTAAAAAGAATTTAATGGCAATATGTAAAGTCTACAAACACACGCGCGCACACACATACATATACATATATAAATTGACTATTGATTAGCAAAGTTCGCTACCTGAAATTTACGTGTTAAATCTACACAATAAAATGAAATCTATTTCCTTCTTTCAATCCAGACACCATAATACAACAAATAAACTTTACATATTCCAATGACTTTCTGCCAATAACGAATGCATGTTTCTGGAAATTGCTAATCCTGACTAGCACATGCAGCAGCCCAAATGTGACAACAATACTCCATAAATTGGCGAATAGTGGCCTTATAGAGGTCCGAAAAGGGTTGATATGCCACAAAAATAAACACTACGAATATTTAGAGATATAAACATTTTTAAACTTTTTAATGACTAAGTTAGGCATTAAATGACGTGAAAAGGATTAATATGCCGTAAAACAAAAGATACAAACTAGAGAAATAGTTTCCATCTACTGCCATATATAAAATAAGTTCTACGTTCAAGCAGTTCTTAGCATACCAGCTAGTTCTTTTGTTAGAATTATTTTTGAACAATCGTCATTGTTATTTACGGGTTTGGATTTCGCATTCTTTTCGTGAGAAATCCTTGAGAGACGATCCTAAAGTATGAATGGTTTCCGAGATCGACAGCTCAGAAAAGGGAAATATTGATTTTATTTTTTTTTTTTTTTTTTTTTATATATATATAAAGAAAGGAACAAATAAAAAATATTTTCTTCAATTTTTTGCTGGGAAATTTTGCTTGGCTTTTATTTTATTTGTAGATAATTTTTTTGTTTTTTGGTTTGGCCTTCACCCCCCCCCCTCACTTTTCACTATTTTGTTTCCAGTTTCGAGCATGGCATATTTGATTTGATATTAGTTCCCATTCCGCTTTCCTTTGTCGCCCTGCTATATCAACCAAAAATGAAACCGCCCAACCACCCCTATTCCTAGCAAATCCATGAACTATATACTTGGTTTCTTGTGTTTTTTTATCTTTGTGCGTGTGTCAAAAGGCCCTTTGTGTTTACCAATGTATTCATAACACTATCTAGACTTTTATCGGTCTTACGTTTTTCTGGGTATGTTTTTTTTTCTTTAGTTCACTATCTTTCTATTTTTTCTCTCCTCCATCTCTCTAAAATTATATATATATATATATATATATATATATATATATCCTTTTCTGTTTTTCCATTTGTCCAATTTCTCTATCGTTCTTTCATTTTTAACTTCGTCATGCCTTCCCCTTCACTCTGTCGCTTTCCTCAAAGCCCTTGGATATTTCTAGGGCACGATGACTTGCTCTGCAAAAATACCGGAATTCTTATCCATTAAATGCTGCTGCTGATTTGAAACCCGAAATCCCGATAAATTATTTATTTTCTTCGCCATCCTACAGAAATCCTCACCCTTACTTCGACTTACCCGCCATCTGTCAATTCTCTCTGTCTCTCTCTCTCTCTCTCTCTGTCTCTCTCTCTCTCTCTCTGTCTCTCTCTCTCTGTCTCTCTCTCTCTCTGTCTCTCTCTCTCTCTGTCTCTCTCTCTCTCTGTCTCTCTCTCTCTCTGTCTCTCTCTCTCTGTCTCTCTCTCTCTCTCTCTCTCTCTCTCTCTTTCTGGTTGCTTCTAGGAAAAACAAAAACTACTGGATAAGAGGGAAGCAGACAGATGTTGAGGGTTGTGATAGCTGTCGTCATGGTAACGGGAACTTGAGTTGTTCACCTTGTTAAAACTTCTTGTGGGATAAGAATTAATCTAAGCTGACTTTGATTTCAAATGTATGAGGAAAAAGTAATATATTCTTACTTGCATACTCCTTAACGCAAGGGGTATATCGCGTAAAGAGTACTTGTTCTGTAAAACATTACGTAGATAAATTATTTTGATTTTTTTTTTTTTTTTTTTTTTTTTTTTTTTCTCGAACACTGAAAATAAGCAATACCTTAGTATCCAAAGATGACTCGTCCCAAGGCGGGTAAAATTAATTTCTCAAACAAACCAGGTGTTGCTCTCTATAATATTTCCAAACGGAGATTAAAATCAAGATCTAATAATGCTAAACCTTGTGTATAGAATCTTTATTCTAATTTTGATCAAAATAAACTAGATTTTATTTCTGGAAAATGTCTAAAATGTAAGGTCGAAGCTTAAGGTGTCTTAAGACGAAATTGAAGTTCAAGGAAAATTGCTTAATTAGTGTCAAATCACTAGATCAGATTCTGTGCAATTCTTAAAAATAATTTTTATGTATCTTAAAATTTTAAAATGCCAGGCAAAAACTGAAATTTGACAAATATTAACTGATGTCTAATATTAATTTCACAAGAATGTGAAAGAATTTGATTTTTCACAAATTTTTTCTATCCTTTTTTTTATGTCCTTCATAGTCCATATCACGAATTCATAAGATCGGCTAATTAATTTAAGTAAATCCTACACATAAATATATAAACATACAAAAATTCCTATTAGTGATGGGACGATTCTAATATTTTTTCTGATTCCGATACAATTACCGATTCCGTGCTAAATTCCCGATCCCGATACAATTACCGATTCCGATTCTTTATAAATCTCTAATCATTTAACTATAAGATAGTTATTTCCCCTTATTTCAGATTGAGACGTTTGTGTTGACAGGAGTCCATGTAGACATTAGCACAACGGCGGATCTCAAGTGTATATTTTTTGTGCTCAAAATACAAGCAGGTACTAATGAGAGCCAAGTAACAAGTTGAAGAAAAGTAATTCTAATAAAAAATGTTACATGCCGAAGAGACAATGAAATTGTGTTTATTAAGACGTATACAAAGTGTAAGTAAAATGCTATATGCGGTGCGGTGCGTACGTATGCGTGTACAGAGAAAAAGTTTTATTGAATGGTGCATGCGCATGGTAAGTGTCCTTGGGAATGTCTGCAGTAAACGCCTGGGTATTGTTTTCGTGTGAGTGTCAAAAATGTATTGCATACCACAATTTGGTGTGTGTGAGAGAGCGCGCACATGGTGATAGACCGTTTCTCCCTATTATGCTCGAATATTGCTGACTGATGTTATCTGTAGCAGGTTGTGAGAGAGAGCGACATAGTTTGTGAATCCTTTATTTTTTAAGGCATATCAGAACGGCCCCTGGTTTCACAAAGGAAGATAGTGGTATGTGTGTAATTGTTTTGAAAAGGGAGTTCATGTTTCAGTATTTAATACATTCTATTCATCTCGCTACTTCTCGTCTCATGCGCTCTTCATTCGGTAGTTCGACAGTGATCAGACGATAAGACACGCGTACATCAGATATAATTACACACAGTCAGAAAAACATCGGTACTGTCGGTTTTAAATCGAAACAAATAGGATCTATAATTAGTTTCCTTTACCGGACTCTAGATCTCCTTTGTGTAAATTTGAACCTGACGGTACTGATGTTGTTCGGATTTTCTGTAATGAATATAGAAATAATTACGCTTTTATTTTTCTATTAACAATCGAGCACTCTGCTGTACTTTTCCACTAACCTTATTTGTGTGTTTGTTTGTTTGTACTTGTTATTTTTCATTTATCCCGATAGTTTCGCACTAGATTTTTTCCATGCAGAAATGTTTGCGATAATTATACTCTTACTGATGAGTCGCGTCATCTTTCACTAAATGGTATTAAACATTGTAGAGTCTGTGCGTATTGGACAACCACTAATTTGTGTTTGTGGAAAATCACTTACGAAATAGGAGACCGCTGCCATTTCTTACAATGTTTAATACGAAGTGGTATCGAACCGGACTGGCATTCAATTTTCAAATTCGTTTCTCAAATGGAAAATGAACTGATTAATGTTGACAATTGGCGATGGTTACTTCCTACCACCATTAACGTTTAGCACAAGGTGGGAATTACTCAGCAGGGGAGGGGCACCCTTGTTCCTCAAAAATAGCATCAGCAGACATGTCAGCATACCTCCGGCGATTAAACCAGAAGTTAGTGTAGGAGAGTGCCTCTGTCAGCTGAGCAGGACCATAATCCCATTCTGACAAGATTCTCCAGCGAGATAATACCTATTTGCCAGAGTGGTGTCGTTGCCATCATGACGTATCGTCGAACAGTAACACAGCCGGCGAACAAAACATCATGAACCGATCCCATGTCGATTGTCTCACGAGATAATTCTTGATAGTGATAGACATAGTTGCTAATTCGGAGCCAATTGTTTGTTACGTAGGGTTAGTGGTCAGCCATAGATACGGTACACATATCTGGATAACTATCTTATCTGTATCAAAACAATTAACTAGAAACTACTGATGGGATAGGTGTATCAGAATTTTTGGAGAATTTTTGACACCCCTAACACGAAACTGCGAATAAAATATAAAAAAAACTCATAATTTCTTTTTTTTTTTAAGTGGGTTGTTTATTTTCTTTATGGAATATACTTCCAAAATAAACTAATAAAGTTGTTTTAAAAATAATAGAAATATATTATTTTTATTATTTACTAGCGGGGGTACCCGGCGTTGCCCGAGTGTTTGTTTCCGGGACGGGGGGGGGAGTTTTAAAAAATGTTATGGTAGGTAAGTAGGAAGGATTAAACCCGGAGTCATGAGTAAAAGTAGGAAAATAAAGTGTGAAAAAAAAACAAAAAAAAAAACATCTGCAACGTTAACAGTTCGGCCACCAAGAAAAGTCCATTCCAGTTGTTTAGGAAAAAAAAAAAAAAACGACTACGGTAGGTCGGCGCGAACGTGAAAATATAAGGTGAATTGTCCAGCACGCTAACCACTACGCCACAGAGCACTGCAGCTTAGTTTAGTGATTTTAAATAACTTCACATGAAAGAACTACGAAGCCTAACCGGTGTTCTCTTCTCAACTGTTCCTTGTGAACGATCCCCAAACGGTGTTAAGTGGTGGCAGGGGGAGGAGGAATTTATTAGAGAAAATATTTTCCCACTTCCATTGATCTTAACCGATTTTGGCCGTGACTTCTCAGCAGAAAAAGTATAGAAATCTAAGATTATCTAGGAATTTGAGAAATAAGCCTATAACACACCTCAGATATTGTTCTGCCGTTTGTGCATATTATATTTGCATGAAATATCTTGCTTTTTAATATTATTAATGTCAAAATCAGACGGGAAAAAATGAGTTCATTTTATTTATATAGAGATAAAACAGTGTTTACAAAGTACAGGTGCGGCGACGCGCGCCTTCAATGACGCCATTTTTTTTTTTTTTTTTACGTAATGAAATCAATTGAAATTTAAAAGTTAAATATTTCTCAATTTTTAAACTTAAAAAATCTATCAATTTTTCTAATGGTTCAATTTTTACGATATTTTCAGGGTCAATGTAAAATTTTATGCTCTTTCCAATAAACCAAATTTAATATTTTAGACAAACGTTTTTTGTGACGTTCATCTCCCCCCCCCCATTTTGAAATGTCTATTAAAATTTACATAATTGACTCACTAAAGTGTTATATATCACAAATTGAAGATAAAAGATCAATAAATAAAATATTCCAATTTAAAACAAAGAATGTTTTTAGAAATTTACCTGCAAAGTTCAAATTTTAAAACTGTTTTTTCAAAAACGACATTGATTTTCTCGTTTTTGTTTTTTTTTTTGTTGTTGTTGTTGTTGTTGTTGTTTTTTGTGTGTGTAAGCTTATTTTATGTTTAGGGGGGGGGCAACCGGAATTTTCCCGGAAAATACGTTTTGTTACTTTTTTACTCATATCATGTTTAATGTTTGTGCAAAAAAAATGTTAATCCAAGGCGTAGTTGAGAAAAGTGCCGATGGACGAAAGGACAAGGGTGAATTTACAGGCCCACTCATCTTTTTGTCAGGGGACCAAAAAAAAATTAACTCCAAAGTGGAACAAGCAACTACAAATTGGAAAACTTTAAAATGAAAAATAAACTTCAAATTAAGAATTGGCATACAAGTACATTAATATTTATTTTTACTTCAAAGCGATATAAAATATACAATATAAACAATATATATAAATACAATATAAAATATACAATATAAACAATATATATAAATACAATATAAAATATACAATATAAACGATATATACAAATCCCACTTTTTGCCAAAATATTTGAGACCATAATTAACCATGCTCTAGTCCATCATCTTACAGATGCTAAACTACTGACTGACAAACAATATGGATTTAGACAAGCCCGTTCCACAGCAGACATCCTCACTGTGATCTCTGAACGTATATACCATTCACTGGACAAAGCGGGGGAAGGCAGAGCGGTAGCTCTAGATATATCTAAGGCTTTTGACAGGGTATGGCATGAGGGTCTCCTCAGTAAAATCAGATCATACGGTATCACTGGTAGAATACTTAACATAATTAAATCCTTCTTAGATAAGAGAAAAATCCAGGTAGTCCTCGACGGTCGCACATCTAAACAATATGATATAAATGCGGGAGTGCCCCAGAGTTCTATCCTTGGACCTCTATTGTTCCTGATATTCATAAATGACCTCCCCGACAACATTGCCTCTGAGATGGGTATATATGCTGATGACACTACACTCTATGGCAGACACGACAGGAAGACGAATGAACACATTTCTAAAGAAATGGCAGAAACACTAGAGGAAGACCTCCAATCTGTAGTGGAATGGGGACAAAAGTGGTTGGTCGCGTTCAATGCTGCCAAGACTAAACTAGTTTCATTCAATAATTACAAGAAACCCTCTCTACCACCCATAGCAATGGCCAGTGACTCTTTATCTGAGAGTCCATCTTTCAAACTCCTTGGCCTAACGTTCACAGGAAACATGAGTTGGAACAATTACATTGAAGGCATTGCCAGGGCCGCTGCAAGAAAGGTAGGCTCTCTCTACCGTGCTAGAAAACTACTAACACTCGAAAGTATCCTGTACCTCTATAAGGCCACCATTCGCCCATGTATGGAGTATTGCTGCCACATCTGGGCTGGTGCATCTGCTACTAGTCTCTCGCTCCTTGACAAGGTTCAAAAGAGAGTCGGAAACCTGATAGGCCCTGAACTGGCATCTAAGCTTCAGCCTCTGTCCCATCGACGAAATGTTGCATCCCTCTGCCTTTTCTACAAGTATTTTAGTGGTGAATGCTCTGACGAACTGCAATCACTTGTGCCCCCACGACGCGAGCACCCTCGACAAACCCGACAGGCTACTAGATCCCACCCCCACACTGTAGAGGTCCCTAGATGTAAAAGATCTTTTTACTCCAATAGTTTCTTCCCCAGAACCATTCCAGGTCCCTGCTTCCCCAACAGTACTGACGTGCAGAAGTTCAAGTGTAACGTGAACCGACACCTTGCTGCCCAAATCCCTACATAGTACCCCAGTAGTTGTTTCCCCTGATAGTAGCCCCCTACACCAAAGTGGAAATTTGCCTTGTTTGGGGTGAAAATGTAATAAAAAAAATATATATATATATATATATATATATATATTATAAAATATACAATCTAAACATTCCAAAGAGATTTATTTAAAATGCATCACCTAAGTTAATTATAGAGAGATGTAATTTCTGCACTCCAGATACGAAGTTAGTGCAAGTTTTTTCTCTGCTCCTCCCTAGGGTCACTCTTATCAGCACCCTGGTGTAACCAAGGGTAGCTGTTGGCAGAAGCACACCAATTGTTTTGCCAGGTCCAAGCTGTTGCTAAATTCTTCAACTTCTTTTTTAGATGTTTCTCCATCATCATCAGTCAATTTTGCCGATACGGGACTTTCTCCTCTTACTGTAGACTCACCACATGATATCTAACTCCTTTATAATTTGTTTTCGTGTTTTTGTTTTTTGTTTTTTTCTTAATGTAAAAACGACCAGTCAATTTCGTTACTTATGTGATAAGTTAATTGAAAGAATTCTCAACTTACTACAAAAAAATCAATTTGAAGTTGTTTGTTCTTTTAAAGTTTTCCAAAATGTTTTAATTTAGAGTTGTCCCCCCCCCATGCGAGAGTTGGGGTTTTTTCCCCCATGCGAGAGTTGGGGTTTTTTCCCCTCTCCCATGCGGGAGTTGGGCTGTTTTCCCCTCTCCCATGCGGGAGTTGGGCTGTTTTCCCCTCTCCCATGCGGGAGTTGGGCTGTTTTCCCCTCTCCCATGCGGGAGTTGGGCTGTTTTCCCCTCTCCCATGCGGGAGTTGGGCTGTTTTCCCCTCTCCCATGCGGGAGTTGGGCTGTTTTCCCCTCTCCCATGCGGGAGTTGGGCTGTTTTCCCCTCTCCCATGCGGGAGTTGGGCTGTTTTTTACGTGACAATTAGTCCATTTTTGAAGTTGATAGCATGTGTGGGTGTGTGTATGTATGTGTGTAATATATATAATATATATATATATATATATATATATATATATATATATATAACTTTCAACTTCAAAAATGGAATTAAGCATATTTTACGACCGGAAAACATCGGGTGGCTTGCTTATATATATATATATATATATATATATATATATACTTTACAAAGTGATTAAGGATTATGATCAGAAAATTGTAAACAGCGCAACAAAAATGCCAGTTTTATCGCGAAAATGTGCAAGACGGGAAGGCGGCCTTGTGAGATTCTACGCTTGGCAAATGTGGGATGACAAATAAATTAGTCAGAGCGGCGCATCTGCGATTAACTCTCCCTCCTCCTAATCACCGACGCTACCTCAACGTTACATCTCATCTGCGTAAATTGTAATCCTGGTTCTTAGTTATGCTCATCAGGCCGCACGCCGCCTCCCCGCTTCCCACTATCCCCGCAGGAGTTTTGTTGCAGTTTTGAAATCCTGCACGTTTTTCTGCCTTCATCGCGCTCTCAAAGAATTGTTCTACACACTGACCCCGTTCATAGAAACAAGCATTTTGCAACGCCTCGCCCGTTCCTGACCCTAATATGAAAGTGAGCTCCTGCCGTATCTGTGCACTGCTAATCGAAACCATCCTTGTTTTGCGCGCGTGTGTACACGCGCACACACACACACACACCTTCCCGTGACGAGGATGAGGCGTCGTGTTATCTGCCCCGTTCATTTCTATCCTTGGTTAACTCTAACGTTTTGTCTTTATCGATATCGTTTAATGAGATGATCAAAGGAATGAGTCAGTAACTCCCCTCCACACACTGTTCCTTTTTTCTGACTACTAGTACCATAGCCATTCTCCCTCCTTTTTGCTAGATCCCTTCAACCCCTTCCCTTGTCATCTGAAAATATAACCCTTTTGGGGGTTGAGGGGAGCTGACAAAAACAATTGCTGAGTCATTCTGCACTAAAGCTGGAAATTTCAAAAGAGGGAGTCCATTTTTTTATCCCTTTTATTTTTTTCGATTCCTTGCCGACTTTATCTTTTTTATTTCTCTGCGTAAAGTGCTTATATATATATATATATATATATATATATATATATATATATATATATATATATTATATACACACACACTAGCAGGCCGCCCGATGTTTTCCGGTCGTAAAATATGCTTAAATATAATATTTTGATTTAAAAAAAAAAAATAAAAAATAAAAAATAAAAAACACTATCAATTTATCCACAGTGAATTTTCACGGCCCGTTGTTATATCATTGTTGCTAAGCGACGGCATGGAAAAAATAGCTTTACCGATGATAGATAAAAATAAGTTTCGATTATCGGTAATCATCGAGGGGGGGGGGGTTCTGAGACAAAACTAAGATTACTCCCAGACTTATACCCTAAGGTTCTGTCAATTTTAAAGAAAATCTGTTCAGTCGTTTCGGAGTCTATAAGGAACGCACTCGCTCAAACAGACACTCAAAGTTGCATTTATAAAATTGTAGATATATACAGACGTATGTATGTGGGTGTATGCGTAAAGAATGGATGTATCAAATATATAACAAAAGCTTAAGTTAAAGAATTAAAACATTTGAGATATTCCAAGGAAATAAAAAAAAGTACAAAAGTGTATAATATAATTCTCTATTTTTCCACTCTAAATTCAGCAATTTTAGGGAAATAACTGAACACTTCATAAGTTTTTTCCACTATATATCAATACCACTACCAACACCTGTTTCACAATTTTAATTATAAAAATGATTACATTGATTCCGAGATTTCTACTTCTCCAGCATCTTCTAGGTAGTATAACAATCATATCCTCCCTTATAAAATATCTACTGATACGCCACTCATAAACATCAGGCCATTTGTTAACACGAAGAAAAAATGTTACCACACTGCTAGTCTCATGATTCTGTTATTTCTAGTTTCTCATGTTGGTTGCTTGATAATTATGCGTTTGGGGTAACCATGTTCGGTTTAAAGAACACATTCGACATAGGCCATGTTTCATCTAGCAGACAAATATACTTGGAAAGAATATCATTTTCTCCAGAAATATTATGTGTTGCATCTTATGTCGATAAAAAAAACAAGTTATTCTAATAAATAAATAAAAAATGTAAATATTACGTCTAGAAAGAATTGCATTCTTCGTCAGTGAATAAAATATTACATCTCAGAATAGTTGTTTGCTTTTCATTTTAATATATACTTTCTTACTATAGAGTGACCACTTATCAAGGCCAAAAAGCCACTCGAGGTTAAGGAAGTGTCAGGGGAATGAGACAACACCGTGATGATTGGGCAGAATTTGATCAGTTAAGAAGGCGGATCAACAAGAATTTATTTACATTGGAGTTGAAAACGACCATGTTCTAGTCGGTGGGAAAGCAGCCTCTGCGGTATTGGACACCGGACGGGTAGTTCTGGAAAAGAAATTTAACTCCTTAAACTTTCCTTTATTTTGCGATAGGGAGAGAGAAGGGAAACTATTGACATTTGTTGTATATAAACATTGTGTGTGTAAATGTTTTAAAGGGGAAAGAGCCATAGATTGAAACTCAGTCGAGCACCTGCCATGGAAATTACAAAGTAAAGACTAGCAACGTCACTTCTGAGAGAAAGGTCGTAGGAATATAATTAACTAATTTGTCTTTCACAGATAGAGTACATAATATGGAAAACAAATGTTTTCCTTTTCATTTTCTATCAAAGACATTAAATATTATGACTAAACTTGTACGTTTACTCGTATTCCTTGAGAATTATTACATTTCCGAATCTAAATAGTTGATGACATGCGTTTTATTTACTTACACAAACCAAGGACAGAGATACTTCTTTAGTAAGGTTTTCTTATTCTGGGGATGCCGGATTTTATAGCAATTACATGTAAACAGTCTGAAAATATATTCTCAAAGAAAAACGAATTACAAAACAAAAAATAAAATATTTTACATTTTATGGGGAAGATTACGTTATGAACGCGTATTTAACGCAAAATTATAACCAAATGGTTTCTCAATTGTGGGACGAGAAAATTGGGGTGGTGGTATTGTTTTTCGTTTTGTTTTTTTTCTGTAGCCGATTTTATTTATATTTTTTTTTTTTTTTTTAAATATGAATGATGAATTTTCTTTTTAAATTTGGAGTTATTTTAATTTTTTTTATTTTTAGTAGAGGCGTTTTATTAATTATGAAATTAGCGACTCCTTGATAAAACCCCAAAACTCATAACGGGAAATCCCGTATTCGGCTAAGTAACAGTGATAACAATCGTTAATGAACTTCAATCTACATATTATGAACAGAGCTGTTGTATTTCTCATATTTACTATAAAATAATCAACACCGAAACTAACCTTAACATAACATGAAACTAACTCTAAACTAAGTTTTAGTTTGCAAAGTTGGTTTACTTTGTTTTGATGCTTCTATACAATACAAACAAACACTCATTACGCAGATCTCCTCTGCTTTGAAGTCCCACATATTTGGCGGATAATTGAATTATTTTTAATAGAACGTTTTCGTTAGAATTTAAAATGTGCTATGTGTTTATGAAATGGAAAGAGCATAGTCTTCTCCATTTTTATATTGATTCCAGTCTATACCAATCTGACGTTTCTGAATTTTTGAGATGACGATTGACAATATGCATGACAGGGGGGGGTATAAAACCTCCTTTCCAACGTTCACCAATAAAAGATACATTTCAAGAAGGTTGGAGTTTACGTCAGTTCAAAAATTCAGAAATATTCTGGTTTTGAAGAGCCACATCAACTCTTTATCACCTTTTTTTTGTATAGCCCTTTCTTTCTCTCTCTCTCTCTCTCTCTCCCTCTGTCTGTCTCCCTCTGTCTGTCTCCCTCTGTCTCTGTCTCCCTCTGTCTGTCTCTGTCTCCCTCTGTCTGTCTGTCACCCTCTGTCTCCCTCTGTCTGT